>NC_065533.1:29684749-29997922 GCF_020184175.1 Aphis gossypii
TTTCAAAACAATATTTTCACAATTCTATTTTTTAAAAAAGAGCTTATTGTTCAGAGTTAAAAACTTAAAGAGTGTATGGTAGTACAATATTATTAAATGTCCGAATGTATAATTATGCCATTATGCTTGTAATTATTATTATTTTTATTATTATTATTATTATTATCTTACGCGTTGTTCAGTAAATTAATGTATATAATAATAATAAATAAACTAAATTAGAATATTAAAGTGGGTATATAATATAATGCAAATTTAACTTACATAAGTTATACGATACGTGTGGTACAAACTAGTTCAAGTTTATGATGAATTTTAAATACCAGTAATTATGTAGCATAATTATCTAGTAATTATTTTTGTTGTTTATTATAATGAGAAGGCGTACGAATATTTCAAGTATTTACTGACAGTAATAGTTTGATTTAGATGTTGAATACAATATTATGAAACTAATAGATATTTCAAAACGATAATGTTCATATTATATTATTCTATAACACGATTTAAATTAATATGTGCATTGTGCATGCGTATATAATATATTATATAATTTATGTACTGATCATAGACACGCAGTCGTACATATAGATCATAATAAACTGATTGTATAAATTGAATAAGAGTACCTATACGGTTATACATAAACATTTGAATGTATTATATTATTTAGAATGATAAACGGACTTGTTGAGAGATGTCAAAAAACCTTTTAAATTTCAGACGTAACAAAGCACTAGTAGCTTCAATATTAATATCGAAAACGTTAAAAATAACATTTTAATGAACAAGACGTAAGTATATATTATTATGATAGCTTTTAGGAGGTGGATGAGGAATTATATAATACAATTTTCAATGATTATTTTCTTTTCATTGTCATATGGGCTTTAGGCGTTTCGGTTTATTGCTATTATATAACTGCTACAGTGTTATAAAAAAATGTATACATCATGTATGGTATCCATATAATACATATATATCGATATTTCTACAAGTTTTTATTATAAAATATTATGTTTGTATTTTTATTTTCCAAGTTCAATTATTTTTGCTTACGTATTTGCGCATTTGATGTGTAATTTACAACTGTAAATAATAATAAAAATAATAAACAAATTAAATTAAATATAAAAATAGCATGCGTTACCTACAGTAATAACTAAAACCGAATAATGTGTAGGAACGAAAGATTAAACAACAGTTGGATTTAACTTTTATCGGTTAGTTAAACTGCATGGATTAAAAAAACAGCATTTCAAATCGGTAATAAAATATTCGTCGTAAATATGAAGATCTAATGATCAAAAATATTAAAATTTATTTCGGGGATTTTATTAGTAAAAAATGGTTTTAATAAGAAATTTCTCTATTATAAGGTTTAGATATTAGATGTTTCTTAATTGATTATAGGCAAGGCCATCGAATCAAGCAAATTTCACAGCATGAGATTTTATTTGTATTTTTTACTTATACCAAATGATTTATCGGACAATAACATTTATTAGCCTATTATCGTATTATTTGGGAACGCCCTGAATAAACTAACTACAGGAATGTATATATTTTATAAAATATATTAAACTTAACTAATTAGAATACCTAACTGTGAATTTTACAGTTCAATACAAGGTTTGAAATTACTTACCTACATTTATGAATGAATTCTGTCCGATCATAATATAATCACTGAATCGGATTTTCTTCTTATTATTATTATTAATATTAATACCATTAGCTACGTTATGTATTGGTTATTAGGTACTTATTAGTTATTAGTTTACTACTTAATTACTATTAAGTATTAGTGATAAGAAACAGTACTTCGCGTAGGACGAGACGACAATTTTTATAAAAATATATATTAGTGATCAATGGTATTGTCAATATTCGAAATTATTAATCAAGTTATTTTTATGATTCATTTAGGTTATTTTTTTAATCAAATTAGGTGTAAATGTGTAAATAATATATGTATATATAGGTCCACAAGAGAATAATACTCAATAATATGTTCGAATAACTTTTAATACTCCAAAAGATGTCTATGAAATTAAGAACTTTTTAAAATAAACAGTACGTCATCTGTAATGTATTTTCTAAAATTATATTATCGTGTGATAATAAATAACTCAAAAATGCGTTAGATATTAATGTATAATACAGATTGATAATCATAATCATTTACATCTAAAAAACAATTTACTGAATGAGTAGGTACCTACTCTGGCTAATGGTTATCCTATGTGCACCCTTATGACTGTAATCGCTGTAATCAAATGATTATAGGTATATATTATTATGAATTTTTTTTTTTTTATTAATTAATTAATATTTATAATTTGCACTTCAAATGTACAATATAATACAATATTAAAAAATAAAACAATTTAATGAGGTTCAATTACTTAATTTATTTTTAATATTATTTTAACAAGTACCTACAATCATTTTCTCAGCATTTTTTCTCAAACAATACAAATATTAGTATATAACACAGCTAAAACAAGTTATTTACTTGTTGTTACAAATTAAGTGAATAGTGTATAATTTAATCTGGAACTAGATATAATGCTGAATCTACTAAATTATATCTCCAGTCATTACGTTTTATCCTACTTTACATTATAATATTATTATATAATTTATGACAACATTTGGCCCTCAACACAAATGGACAGGATAATTCAAATTAAATAATAATAATAATAATAGAGTATGTTGTTCTAAAATTTCCATCATATTATTCAAACATAGGTAACATTAGTATTCCGTACAGTAAAAACGACTATTAAAAAAACTTATGGACCTACCGAAATAGTTGATATTCATTTCGGACACTTCAGATGGCAGAACGGACAGAGCACTGATTTGACTTTTTGACAGTTATATAGTTTATAACTAGTTTTCTTTCAAATACGCCTATTCGATTTTTTATTCCTAGTATTCTTCAGTAAAACACAACGCATTTAAAAGATTTATAATTAAATATTGACCCCGTGTTTTCATGACTTTCATTATGTTTTTTTGATAAATTAATAAATAAGACGCACGGGAAAATATGTTCAAACGCAAACCAGACGCCATAATGATATATAAAAAAAAAGTTTATAAATAATAACACTATTGTGTCGTCATTGAAATTATGTATCGACGCTACTACACTGTTGATAAAAAGTAAAAATGTATTTAGGACTCTTTATCGTATAGGCAGTTTATTATAATAGTTGTATGCTTTTAGTCTGCGAAAACCTGTTATTTAGACATAATGGTAATTGGTAAAATGACTATAATTAATAACTGATGTATAGTGTAGTTGTATTATATATAATAATAATTATAACAACAATAACTATATTTAACAATTTATTTATTTAAATTATAAATTTTATATGCAAAACATTTTTCCAATAAATTTATGATTATTATACAGTGTTACCTACTCGTTTCTTTAACGTTCGAGGTTAATTAATGAGTTATTATTGCCGTGTGAGTGGAATCGGCTTTTAAATTAATAACACATACCACTATTCACTGTGTTATAATAAATACATTCTAACTCAATGTCCATTACGTTTCAGCTAAGTTTTTTAAGTGATTATTTTTAATTTTCCATCAACGATTCCCTGCTAAAACTACACGGACTATACACGCATATATAACGATATTATTAACTATTTTTTTTATTTTCAAGCCGTCGATGCTAATGAAATGGCTAATTACTTATCGTGAACCACCGACCACAACACCGGTGACGTCCGGTAAATAAAAAATAACTAAACGAGCGGGCACACATGTGAATATTTAGTATACAAGTTACAACTCAAACAGTTTCCTAATCCACTTATAGGTATTTTATAGGTCTTCCGTACACCGAGTCGTGAGTCGCGGATCGTTAACCATTTTAATCGGATTGGGTTTAACATATTATTATAACGCCGAAATTTCCGTCCGTTTGCCAACCGCGCAATACTTCCGTCGAGGTATATAAAAAAAAAACCTCCGTTCTAATACCTGAGGTATACGATATATTCTTGTTTTTTTTTCCTTAATTATTCGTCGTGTAAGCATCGTAAATAACACGTGTTATTTACAATCTATGCTGCGCAAGTCGGGTACGCACCTTCGAGTAGGTAATTGCTAAATTTGTTCTAATGAAATGCGGTTATAATAATACGCTTTATAATTTTGGGCGTTGCGCGCGCGCAAACACACATACACACAAACACACTTTACACGCGTGAAGGTATAAAATGTTATGAGAACATAACACCCGTCTATCGGCCATCTATAACGAGCACTATAACTAAATTACGCTAAGCAAAATCGAAATTAAAACGTAATGGTCGATATTACAGTTAACCAGTCGTGGAGGTAATCGTTTAATACTAATCACCGATCGGTTGTCCGTCGGATTTTTAATTTTGTTTAATATAACTAATAAGTGAATTGAATTATCCGGTAAAATAACTTAATTAAAATATATAAACACAATATAATATTTCATTCAACTGTTGCATTACAAATCGGTCAGAACTGCGAAATCGCATTATTAAAAAATGTGTTCAAAAACATTTTTACCTTGTTTTTTTTTTTTTTTTTTTGACTATGGCATAGGTATTCGAATTTTATTGAACCAAAAATCAGATATACCCAGAACAGATATTATTTAAATATGGTGGAGAAAAGTGTATTACCTTATCAACTATTAGGTTTAACCATTAATGTCGTCTAATTACTACGCGCAATCGATCGGTCACAAAACACTATTTAATTAGATTGCATATTATTGTAGAATAAATAGGTACATGCAGCGTTTTAACACCTATACAATCAAATTGAAGATGAGAATATTTTTAAATTAATGTCATATCGTTTTTATAAAATATTGTTTGACGAAAAAGTTACTGTTGAAATTATCGAATACGATATATTATAAGTATTATTGGTATAGTTCATTATAATATAGTATAACGGTATGGACAAATGAAAAACGCCTTAACTTATTCGCTAGACGATATTTTACAAAAATGATTTGTCATTATCTCGAACATATTTTTCTCTCTGAGATGTTTAAAACTTCAACATTGATCTAGACGCAACGATTTTGGTTTTACGAAGGGGATTTTTTTATTTTGGTTTATTGCTTGTCAGATAGACGGAGAATAGTGGTCCTCGTACACACAGCCATATAATATCAATTGTCTAACAATATGGAAACTATTATAACGAGTTGTGTACCTATACTTGAAAACGATTATTTTATCGAATCGATGCACTGTACTTCCTTCCACGTAGGTACAGGATAACAACCACAATTCGCTTATTATAATGTAACCAACTGCCTCCACTCCTTCCTAAGTCTCAATGCGCATCATTAAAATACACAAACGTATAGCAGCTCTACACATAGGTACCTCCATTATGATACGCGAACACAATATCGTGTGTGGGTAGGTTTCGGCGTGTAGGTATATAAGAGGTATGTACGTTATACACAATACACATATACAAACTTTATTAAATCGATAAATAATATCGTTCCCGCCGACGACGTTTTGACACAAATTAAGTTGTATCTACATATATAATATTTTCATCGACGTATAATAATATATACCTCTTATGCGTTTTATCCGTCGGCTATAGCTAGTATGGGAAATGGTAGATAATATATAACAGTATATGATTTATATTGTTTATTAATATACCTACCTATTTATTTATTATTTTTTTCGTATACGTCGTCCGCCCCCTCTGTTATTAAATTTAGCTGTTCAAATTTACACAACTCAGAAAACGTCGAGTTGTCGACTACAACGATATAATCATAATTATTATTTACAAACATATAAAAACCATACACGCTACATAGTTATTTTTAGTTATGCTCTTTAGGGCCCGATTATTTTTTTGAATATTTTACTTGGAACAATTTGTATAAAAAACCAATAAGTCGAAGTGGTTTTCTTACTTTTGTACACAAATCAAAAAATAAATAAACCACGTATTTCTACGTAAAAACATAAAAGGTCGTCGTATCATAAACGTTAAAAAAAATAGTTAAAAATCGATGAAATTAATAATTTATATATTAAGAAATTGAAAAAACACAAGGTTATAACTCATTTTCCATAAAAACCACTGAAGTTTTCAGTCGGGTTAAAAAAACCATTTTAAAACTTCATGACAGACACTACGGTATTTATTGATTTCGAAATAAAAATAATTCCGTTGATTATAAGAGTGTATTATTATCTATTATGTATCTTCAATCTTGGTGCTTAACAAAGAGTTAAAACTAAAACATCTAGCATTGCATTCATAGTTAACCAAATAAATAGATATTTTAAATGTTTAACAATGTGTTAATTACCAACAATTTGCTTTCAAAACAAAATAAAATTATTGATTATTAATTTTTCTTGGTTAAATTGGAATTATTTTAAAGGATATGCAAAAATATTTTTGTTGATATATATATTTACACATTTAAAATCAGATTTGGGTCCTAATCATGACTTTTCTCGCGTAAATATTATAATAAAATATGTTATAATATTATTATTGTTCGCGCGTGTTACCTACACAGTGCACGTTCATACGGTGACGGTCCTCAGTGATCTTAATTATGAATACTGAACGCAACACAATAGGTTATTGTAACGATAACATCGATATAACATAATAATATGGGTGGGCGCTCACGAGCTGATCGAACAACACGAGGCCCCGTGTAATCGATATAGAATATTCGGGTAAACGCGTAATTCATCATAATATTCAAAATATATATCTACCAACGGTTTTACCATTATTTTCTCGTGCAATGCGGTTTTCTATAATACTATGGATTTCTGATTTATGTAAATTATTATCCGCTTTCCTCCAGGAATATACACACCCATTGTGCATAGCTGGAAAACCGACGATGACGATAACGACGACGACGATAATAACGATAAATAATCACAATAATTAAGCGGTCGTGCCCTCTTCGTCGTATCATTATCGTGTCTTCTCTCTATGTAGGTATTCCTCTTCGGTTCTTTATCCCTGGCACAGTGCGTAGGTATCTCTTCTACCTATATAAAATATATAATATAATATAGTGTTCTAGACCGACGATTAGGAGGTTCTCCGACTGGTTCTGCGCCGTAGGCGATAACTCCGAACAACTCATTTTATGAACCCGCTCTTTGAAATAAACAACATGCCACCGCTAATCAAAATGGCGTCCAACGCGTTATGTGAACGTCGTTATGGACCTACCTGCCTCTTAATCTCGGTCGGACGACTACGACTACTCTGCGCGGGTAAAAGGCACGTCGTCCATAAACAAAACACGAAAAAAAAAACAAAATCAAAAAATTCCTAAAAAAGAAAAAAAACGATATACCTACAGATGTACCTATACAAGACACGACGATTCTATTTTATTTTTATCGCCTATTGTTGTTGCTCTCCATCTGTACCTATATACTTACGCGGTACCTGCGTCATGCTTTTATTATTATTAAATTTATTTATTTATTTTATCCGACTCGAGTAAAAAACAAAACATTTGTTTGTATATTGTTAAATGTATCGTGTATTCATGTTACGGACAAAGTAGACTATCGGGAAATATGTAAACCGCCCGAGCACTATATGATGGGAGATCGATATTATTAGGTAGTAGGCAGGTATTGCCTAATTTTTCTGGTCTGTATATATATATATATATTGTATAATAATTATTGCCCTGTATAGCTCAAGAAACGTAAACTACACATTTGTTTAGCCTTTTTTAATACTTATAACTTATAAGTTATAGGTATAGTGTTTATAATCAAATACGTATATACCTACTAATATAATATATATTTTTAATACAATTTCGTTAATGTTATACATATTGTTCTTGAATATTTTAATTTAAAAACTGCACACGCATTCAAGAAGAACACTTCATACAGTATACACGAATGCATTGTACAAATACTACAAAACTCACGTTTAGTGACACTATTAAATACATTTTAAAGTTTAAACTATAGGTAAAACAAAAAAGTCAAGGCTTACTTGCTCAAAATATAGATTTTTACAGTTAAATAAAAACAATATTGTTATGTATTTTTTGTATTTTTAACGTTGATCACACACCGATTCTTTTTTTGACTTGAGTCAACTACTAGAAAAAAAATTCGCCACGCTACTGTAGCTCATTTATTATGTACATTGAATTGGTAAATAATAATTTACAATATCAAGTCAAGACTAATTATTAAATTAATGAAAAATACGTCACCCTTCGATACAATTGTATCATAATCATTTACAATGTATTTTCATAATTCCTACTTTTGGTTGAAATTAAAAATAAATGTTTAACTCTTCATTCATTAAAGATAATGTATTTTTGTTAACTATAATTTTTTTTGATAGAAAAAATAACTTGAACAACTGTACTTATTTAAAACAATTTAAACTAAAAAAAACATCATATTAATTTAAATGTACAATAGGTACAAAATAGTATAAATTATATATAATTATACAATATACATGAATTATATAAACATATTATCATAATAGATTACGTAAAAAAAATAACCCTTTTCTCGTAAAACAATTGTTATTTGTTTTTCATACCTACATACAAATAATGCTCTCTTTATCTGTATTTTTTTTTTTTTTTTTGAATACAATGTATTTGAAGGTCATATTTTTAGATGACGAATGTTTGAACAATACCTAGGTATATTATCATATTCAACATTTTAATTAATTAATAACCATGAAAAAAAGTTTATAAAATATTGCAAGTGAATTTTCTTAATTTTAATGTTGTTAGCCAAAAGAAAAACTCGTCCCCATCAAAAAATTAATACTTTTAATAATTAATAGTTAGAGTCTACTGTCTAGCCAAAAGTTAAATTTGAAAAAAAAATTCTATTACCCATTTCGGTCCACTCGATCTTGTATTATATTATGAAAACGAAAAATAAGAAATTATTATCGTTAGACATGGACAGCTGCGTGTGCGGTGTACTCGTGTCGTGCACTCTTTTGTCACGCCAACGACGAAATCTCGTGCGTACGTCAATCCGTTAAATTATTATCGGAGAACGTGTCGGGCCGTAATCAATTCCGAATTTCCGAGTATTCAGTATTCCCGGTTGTGCAAGCAGTCAATACCGGTGGCGTGTTAGGATTTTGCTGTTAATCGGCTGATGGCCGGGGAGGAGTGTAGGAAGACACAAATTGTATTTCCCAGACGTCGAAATAAAAATAATAATATCAATAATTTAATAGAAATTATTAGTCTGTTTGGCCTTAGATGTTTTGTCGGCAACGGAAGAAAAATTTGACATTCATACACGGATGTCGGATAGTTGTTACCTACTAAAAGTTATGAGTAAAATGTGAATTGATTTCGTTTTTAAGTGTTTTTGTTTTTGTGAAAACCATAGTATTCCGAAAAGTAAAAAGGTGCAACCGTATCCAGTGCCTGATTAATTGAGGCCAAATGCCCAAATGCGTTGTTCGATTCAAGCCCTGTTACCACATTAATGGTTCCTTAAAAATATAAATATCATAATTAATAATCATTGAAGATCATTAATAACGTATAACGCTTGAAACAAACACGATTCAACAATATTATAATATTTGGTCTATTGACAACTGACTACGGTCATTTAACTTTTATCATAAAGTAATAATTATATTAAAAAATATTATTAACTATAAACTTTTATGGTATTACTATTGATCATAAGAACTTAAGTATTTATTATTATGTGTAAATGCGACAAATTTTAAATGATAGGTAATAATATTATTATTAACTGATTAATTGTAATAGACAGTAGGAATACTACGAACAACCATCAACATTCAATACGTAATGATACAATAATAATCCGTATCATACGGTAGATTGTAGGACGTGTACTACACAATTATTGCATTTCAAATTTTCACTTATAATTTATTTAGGTACTTATACAATAGGTAATTAAACTACGTATTTTAAAACGATGCTGATTCTTATTGAAACTTACATTTTTGAGATAATACCGTTTTACAAGTAGTAAATAATAAAAAAGTCACATTTATTTAAATATTATCTATTATATTGATTTTATAATTAGTATTTTAGCTCTAAAATAGTTATATTGACGGCCGTATAGGCAATAGTTTATCTGCCAGCACGATATATTTTATTTATGAGTTTTACACGATTTCCTGAATAAGCAACAACCTACATTGTAAATGACTATGTCTGTAAAATGTTTTTAATTTATACATTGTAATGTTTAAATATGTTTGAAAAGTTATTTTTAAAATCGAAAATATTGCCTAACTTACACCCCTTAAAAACAATAATATTATTGTTTATTTTTTGTGTTTATGACTAGCGTTTATTAGATTATTTGCATACATACCATTTTGGGAACATCATATTTGACTGATACGACTTACACGAGTACATTTAATTATAGTACAGCGGACAAGTGATTATGTATTGAAATGTGCTGTATCGAGACAATGGTTCTTAAAATTAGTGATATGTATGCCCATGTACGGACAATATAATATGGGTGTAACTACACAAACACGATATAAGAATGTGTATAGGTACCTACGTGTATGGTGGCATGAGTTATTGGCGAGAAAATGTTTTCTCTTCGAGTACTCGCCCCCCGCAATTAATCTATTCCTTACGGGAGAATAATAAAAAAAAAAACATCAATAAAAAGTAAACACGCATTATTATCAGTGTTGACGGGCGAACCGTAATATGACCGCCAACAATAACGTCTCATATCGATTTTCTCACGTCTAACCCCCCGTTGGTTTTGCATTTATCAACGACCGCACGGAGTATATTAATCGTAAACATACGAAACATGACATTAAATATTGTGTAATCTTATTAGTTATTGTCGTTGTAACGTTTCCCCTGCATCAGTCCTGCCCATCACCCTGCTGTATATGCGGCGGACACTGCAGCAACGATTGTAGATACCTAGTGGGTATCTACCTACATAATAACATTTTGCCTACCCCGATATCCGAATTTTGGTGTTTGTTCATTTGAATGTCTATAAACATAATAAAGCTACAGAGATATTATAGAATAATTCACGCGCATATAACTACCCAATAGATTTTAACGGTTGTACCATTTTTACCGATCACTAAGTTTTGTTACACAATTACATCGTTGTAATACTGTTTTACGAGTAGGTACGTTGATTATCATAGTTAATATTATGGCATTGCGGTTTGGGTAGGTACTTAGAAAAATTACAATTAAATAACACGATTCTGAGTTTTCAGTTCTTAGTCGTTTTCTATGTATTTATTTATTGGTTATAAACTACTTATAAATTTATTATAAGTAGTTGTTAGGTACCTATAAGTATTAACTTTTGTATCAATTCAACATCACCTCAAGACGGTGTGAGTTTTATGTTTGTAGTATTATAGATAAAATTATATTTAACTTGAAATTAATCTAATTACATATCATTTTGAAAATGTCAATACGTATAGAAAAGTTTCTAATATAGGTACGCAAGAGTTTTAAATCCCCGCGAATAATGTTTTAGAAAATACCATACATAGTAGAAAATACTAACATTATTACCTATTCGGTAAAAATTTCAAGTATTTACTGAATTTTTAATTTTTGAGATATATAATAAATAAAATTTATTTTGTCTAATGCTAGTACTTCTACAGTAGGCACTGATTTTTCGTTAAAAATCTCGTTTTTCTTTAGCTAGGATACGTGGACACGCGATATTAGGTTTAAAATGAATATTATTATTACAGGTATTTTGTATATTGATTAAAAATTAAGATTAATCAATATAAAATATTCTAAGTTATAGGTTATAAAATATTAATATTACAATATTTAATTAAAAAAATGTTTATTACTTGTGGTTATTGTTATGTTGTTATTATAACGTGAGTCGTTAATAGGTCAAATTGTAATAAATTGCTTTTAATATTTTAAAATCCTAAGTACCAAGTATTATAATAATATATAATTATGAAATAAAAGTTTATGCAATTATGACAAAATACTCAATTATTGAATGTTATTTACTTGTGAAATATACAGGACATTCATACAATCAATGTAGGTATTCTCTGTTTTATACTCACTATTTTAGTATTTTACGTTCAGAATAATCCACTTTATTCTATTAATTGCAATATAGCAGTAAATTAATTTATTGTTAAATTAAAAACTAAGAATATTATTTAAGGCCACACCACACTTAGTTGCAAGGCTCTGCGTAGGCATTTTTGAAATTTGATTCTTAAGCATTTCACGGTCATATTAAACTTTATAAAAATAAGATAAGACGGACAATATAATATGTGGGTATGAGTATTATATTTCTTCTTAATGAAATTATTATTATTTATTAGATTTAATCACGATTTTAAGTGTACTGTAAAATTTCTATTGCCACGGGCAAAGTTATTTTTAGTGGTTTTTTATTGTTGATACTCGTCGATCGACAGCCGCAGATATTATAGTAGGTATCAGGTTTATCGTTATTAATAAATAATAATAATATAATGTTTAAACTAAATATTATGAATGTTTATACCTATATTATTAGATAATATTATTATGGTATTAAAAATAATAACATGTTGCCATGTTGGAATTTTTAATAGTTATTAAACAGAATATATAAATTACTGATGGATATATAATTATATATAATTGAGAATAGAAACAACGTTATCAAAATTAAAAACCTCTTGTGAATTCCTCCTACATCACTACAATAATTACACCACTGATACTTGTAGTTTTTACTAAGTATAACACAATTCGTTATACATGTAATGGTTTTGAATTATATCGTAACGATGCGCTCAAATATTGTCTTCCATTTCAAAATGCAGAATTTAAATAAATAATTCATTTAAAAAAAACAATGGGATAGAATATGCTTGATGAATTACACGTATCATTATCAAACTGTACTTGTATTTTGTAATTACTATATTATATTACAGAAATAATATAAAAATACACTAGGTAATAGCCAATTTTGGTAGGTATCCGTTACCGTAACACGGGGTCAGTTTACACCAAATATTAAATATATTTTTTTAATTATTTTATTAAAAAAAAATATTTGAGTTAGAACTTTGACACTTTTATTGGTTACTCTAGGGTACCTAAGAAACATATAATTTCAGTCAAATTAATTTATTTTTTATTATTAAAAAAATTAACCTTTTATAGGGCATAAGGTGCTTTTGCTTTGTTTGACCCAAAATTTGTTTTCCAGACTCGCATACATGTATATTTTAATAAATTTGAAAAAAAAAATTTTTATACTTAAAGTTTGGAAGTTATAGGGTGGTAAAATAGTTTACCACTGATCATCTAAAACTTGTATTAACACTATTTGGTTACTGGTAAATTATTTTACCACTTGATTACTTAATAGGAATACAATAAAATAATAGTTAAATATGCATATAAAATGGATTTTTTATTAATAATATTTAAAAATAATATAAAATTTAAATTATCACACATTTATAAATGACTCTATACTTTTCAGTCTTATAAGGTTAATACATAAAATAAATATAAAATAAAATAGGTACATTTTCAACATAATATGTTGTACTGATATCAACAAAATATATATAAAAACAAACAAAAAACAATTAATAATAATTAGTATACTTGTCAGTCTTTTGTATAAATATATTAATCACATTTAAAAAATAATAAGTCAAACGTATGACTAAAAAACTAAAAAACTAAATATTTATATGTTTTAACCATAGAAGTAAAATAAATATAAAAACAAACAACAAATAATAATAATCACTATACATTTTAGTCTTTTGTATAAATATAGTAACATAATTTATATACTATCACATTAAAATAAAAAGTCAGACTTTTGACTAAAAATAAGCTAAAAAATAAAATATATTTATCAAGTATTTGTTTATTGTAAGCCATGATAAGGCCCAAAACAACTTTTGCATAAAGCTTTATCACATGCTTTGCAAATTAAGTTTGATCATTTTTGTTTTTCTTTTGTACTACAAAAACCACATCTCCGATATTTGTCTTGAATTGGAACATGTTTACCTACATCTTGGAATGTGCCATTATTTGTTGTTTTTTTATTTCCAAGCTCAACAGAACGAGTATAACTTTTTCTCTTTCTGACATAGAAATTACCAATTAATTCAGTTGCTAATTTCGACCTAAACTTGAGTTGTGACATATATTTTTTTTTTTGTTTTTTGAATCCTCTTTATAACATATAAAACTATTTACTATACAACAATCTAACAAATAATAAAATATTTTCAACCACCAACGCCTTGACTTCCAACTTTTATTGTATGCAGCCATCAACTGATCAAACTTGTCCACCCCACCCATATACATATTGTAATCCAATATTGATGCTGTGCAAGGCACTGAATCACGACTACCAATAGAATTTGTACGCAATACATTAATTTTTTCAGATCCATCATGCATGTAACCAAACGCACAGTTTGGTTCTGTTATTATTATTATTAGTATTAGTATTATATTAATTTTGCCTTAATATCGTATATACTTTTTTACTTCGCTGTTTCGTTTGTCTTTGTTTTGTTTTGTTTTTCTTTTCCTGCTACCTATTATTAATATTATTTGTGCTACGTGACAACTTGGCTCCCCGAGGAATCGTACACCAGACCACGGATTACGTACGAGTTCGGCGAAACCGTAAGTAAATTTTATTTTGTGTCACATAAAATAGCTGCTTACGTAATATTTCGCCAAACCGAAAGTACTAATTTAGCTCGCTGGTTAGGAAAGACCCCGATAAGTGCGACTTGGCCGGCAACGAGTGTCAGCCTTGACGGAAATAGAGAGTAAATTGTTTATTATCGGGTTTAGCAGGTCTTCGGTGGTTACCGAACGATAGCGTTTATTCGCATCCAATTAACTCATTTTCCCGTCACGCGTACGCGGTACTTAGAGCCGTTCTCGCACAAGTAGACTTTAGGCCGGTGATAACCAGTCGTCTATACAGTTCGGCTCACGTGATAAGCATAGCGCCAGAATCGCGTCCGCCGTCGTTATCGGGTATCGGTTATCGTACCTAATTTCAGCCGGGTCGTGTGTGTGATAGCGTCGTTGCTTATATTGTGGTTATCGGTTATCAACAATAACGAAACCACGATGTCTAGCGTTGCGAAAACAATTTTTCAAATGTCGATCGCGGAACTTAAGTCGGAGTGTGAATTACGCGATATTAACAGCACGGGTGCTAAGAACGATATTCTTATTAGACTCGAACAGTGCATTTTGAATGACGGGTATGACCCACAAACTCTTCAATTGCCTGTTTCGACGACGCACCCGTACAGTTCGGCAGGTATTCCGCCCAGGACCAACAATCGCCGAACGGGTGTTCCCGACTATTCGGTAGTTGAATCCGGAGACGGATACATTGACGACGAAGTTCGGAATATTTGTTTTAATAACGACCAGTGTGACAGACTGTCGGGCGCGGCCGATAATTGCGGTTCGAACAATAGTTCGCGGGTAAACTCGCGGCTATCGAATCGTGATGCGCCACCGCTAAACAAACATTTTTCCGACACGACACAACAATTGGTGGACTTAAGTCACCAAGTTGGTAACGCCGGTGCTCACGTTCGGCGGGAAGTAGAACTATTTAGTATCGAAAACCGCCTTGAGTCAATCGAAACCGCACTAGTCGACATTAAGAACTCTGTGAGGAGTCTCAATGCACGACAAGACGCGATCGAAAATCGGCTGAAAAGCCACGGCTGTTGTGGGGCAATCGGGCATACCCGAATTTCGCCAAATCGTGATTCGTCGAATTTAGCCGAACTTAATAGTCGTATAGCGGAGATTGAACACGACTTACGGGGAGCGGCTACGGCGCCGCGGCGGTTGTCCGCCGCACAGCCAAGGCCGTCGGTGGCGTTCGCCGACTTCCATGCGCGTGCATATTCATCTCCGTCACCTCCGATATGCGATAGGACGTATGTACGTAGAAGCAACACGACCAATAATGAACCGAATTTTAACGCGAATATTGGCGCCGAATTTAGGGATAGACGCAATTACGGGAATACTGATCACGCGAGTAGCACGCGTGTAGGAGCAGCTTCCCGTTACAGTGATAGACGTTCACCCCAGTTTTACGGCATGCCTAATTCGGATAACGTTAATACGGTGTTTTTAAATAACGAAACCCACTACTCGGATCGGTGTACAGGGCAACCGGAGACTTTCGCGAGTACGCGAAATCCGGCCTTTAGTTTTAATTTTAAATTAACTCCACCGCAGTTCGCCGGAAAAAAATACGAGGACCCGAAAAACTTTATCGAGAGTTGCGAGTCGGTATTCCGTAATTCCGGCGTTCCACCATCCGAATGGGTACGATTGATACAAGACCAGTTAAGCGAGTCCGCCGCTACTTGGTATAAAATGGTAAAATCGTTGGGTTTATCGTGGAACGAATTTTTAATCGAATTCGCGGACCGTCGGGACAGCCCGGCTATTCGGTCGCAGTTGATGGCGGAGTTAATGTCCATGCGTCAGCGACCGGAACAATCCCTAACAGATTTTTGTATTTACAAATATAATTTGGCTAGGCGTATTGAGCTACAACTTCCGGAGGCGGATATCGTGGAAATCGTGGGTAGTCTCGCTCGTGATGAGTTTATCTCACTTGTTCGACTCGCGAACCCGCACACGTTCCGTGACCTTCGACGGGTGGCCAAACAATTGGACGGACCGCGGCGGTCGGTTACCGCCGCGCCGGACCAAACTGCAGCGAAGAGGTCGCAATTGGCAGTTAAACCTTCGGGAGGACCCAAGGACCCCCACCCACCTAAGAAGGGGGTGGTGTGTTATGAGTGCGGGGGGCCGCATTACGCGAACGTTTGCGAAAATCGCGTCGATAAGGCAAAATCGAACGATTTTAATAAGGAAAGAAAATCGGGAAACGACCGTCGGGCCGACCGAAAGACCGACAAGTCGTCCCCAAAATAAATCCTGGCAGCCCCAAACTCGAAAGAAATGTTTTTCAATAATTATTAAGTTCCGCGATTCCGAATAAATCTGACCAAGATAAATCATCGGTAGAAACGCGCAATATTTCAAATAGAAAATCACGCCGAACTTCTATCCCAAACTCGCCGACATTGGTAGTGACTGACCAAGGAACATATACACTATGTAGGGAGAAGGAGGACAAAGGGAGGGAATTTTCAATAGAAATTTGCGATTTTGAAAACATTTCTAGTGTGGACCAGGACATTGAGCCTGTAAACATTTTTCCGTCGGAGGAACGCAAGATCGGATCTGATAGTCATTTCACTGACATTATGGCCGATACTGTGTCCAACATAGGGGTTAAAACCTTTTCTATGTACACGCCTACCCACGTCACACCACTTGGAGTGGGTTATCCGGGGGTGAATATATTGTGTCCTGAGAAATTTTGGGAACAATTGTCCACCGGACCACCAGTTTCCAGTCTATTCGGTTCTGATAATAGAAAATTCGCGCCGTCGAAATCTATGAATTCGGATTTAGATACGAAAATGTCTTAATCAAAATACAACAACCGTTCCATCGGGACATTGTATGGGTGACACACCAACACCCGCGGTTGAATTAGAATTTTCGAGTGGTTACGTGACTGCGTTACTAGACTCTCAGGCTGTAAAGTCTTACGTGAAGCCCTGGGTAGTAGAAAAATATGCCACATACTGTTCAAGGACCACTGCGGTGGTGAGGTTAGCAGACGGTCGCACAACGAATACGAGCGGTGAAGCTTCGTTTGAGACTAAAATTTCGAATATGGAATTCACTTTTAGAGCGGCCGTACTAAATGATTTGTCCAGTGATATATTATTAGGTCATGACTTTCTAGTCCAAAATCAAGTATCGTTGGATTATACGACGTATACGATTTATATGGGCTCTAGACAACGCGCATCCGTGTGCTGGAAAAAAGGCAACCCCCCACCGACCCACCTTCCCGATTTTTCCGAAGTACTATTTATGGGTGAACCCGAGTACGTACAGAGAATGAAAACAATACTGACCAAGTATGGAAACGTTTTTAGTGGAAGTATAGGCAGGACTAAATTAATTGAACATGACATTCAACTAAATAATCCGTCGCCGGTGGCATTGCGTCCTTATCCATATCCACCAGAAAAACAACATTATATTAATGACATGGTGCAGGAAATGGAGGAGCAGGGGTTGGTAGAGCCGAGTATTTCACCCTGGTCGTCACCAGTGGTACTCGCAAAAAAGAAAGATGGGTCGTTTCGTCTGTGTGTAGATTACAGACGACTGAACGACCCGACTATCTCGGACGCGCAACCAATGGGGAATCTCCATGAAATGGTTCGCGGTATGAAAGGTGCACGTGTATTCACTACGTTAGACCTCAAATCCGGATATTGGCAACTATCTTTAAAACCTGAAGCCCGAAAGTATACAGCTTTCCGAACTCAAAGAGGGTTATTTCAGTTTAGAGTACTTCCGTTTGGTCTGAAAAACTCTCCGGCGACTTTCGTACGCCTGATGAGTGAGGTATTGAAGGGGCTGATAGGTGACTTTGTGGAGGTGTATCTAGACGACATCGTTATTTATTCATACGATCTCGAAGAACACCTCATACACATAGAAAAAGTAGTGGAGAGACTACATAGGAGTGGTTTAACTTGTCAGCCGAAAAAGTGTCATTTTGGGCAGACCCAAATTTCATTCTTAGGGCATATCGTCGATGCGGATGGCATTGACAAACAACCCGAAAACTTAGAGGCAATCTTAAACCATCCTTTACCCAAAAACGTACGGACGTTACGAAAGTTTTTGGGCGTGTGCAACTGGTATAATCAGTTTGTACACAATTACGCCGACATAATTAATCCCCTAACTAATTTACTTAAAAAGGGTGTCAGATGCCGTTGGTCTAAAGTCGAGCAGGAATCTTTTGATATCATTAGACAAAAGTTATACGACTCCCCAAAATTAACCCCCCCCCCCCCCGATTTTTCGAAACCATTCTGTTTACAAACGGACGCATCAGAGATAGGGGTTGGCGCAATTCTATTCCAACAAGGTAGTGACCTGGAAAGGAAAATTATTGCCTATGCCAGTAAAAAGCTAAGTGAAACGCAACGCAAGTACGCTGCGGTAGAGCGTGAGTGCTTAGGGTTAATTTGGGCGATTGATAAATTTAGACCATTTCTGGAATCTCGTACCTTCGAATTGTATACCGACAACTCGGCGCTGACGTGGCTACACTGGGCGAAAGATAAGAACAGTAAACTAACCCGGTGGGCGCTGCAGTTAGGAACACTAGACTTCGTTATTCGACATGTTCCCGGAGTACAGAATGAGGGTCCTGATATGTTATCTCGATTCCCGACAGACGGTCCTACGTTGGACGAGAACCCGTTGGAGGAAAATTTGGTTGGTTTTCCAACGAGTAACATAGTGGTCGGAAGTAGAGAACCAGAACAGATTTATCATATTCATCCGAACTCGAGTAACTCCCTTCAGACATTAATTGATTGGCAGAGTGAGGACCCCAAGATCCAAGAGATTGTGTCCAACTTTACGTCAGATAGTCCGGCGTGTAACACGTGACTAAATCGACTTGAAAAATTCGATAATCTGATTTATGAGGAGGGTCTCCTTAAGAAGTGGAAAGTAGGGAATATTTCGGATAATACGATGAAGTACATGGTGGTGGTACCCGTTGACAAACAGGAGCATATCCTGTGGCATTATCACGACCACGTCCTGGCGGGACATCCGAGATGGAAAGAGACATATAGGGCGATAACAAATAGGTTTTATTGGAAGTCGGTACGGGAGTCTACCCGGCGCTACGTGGCAGCTTACCACACATGCGCGTGTACCAAACCATTAAATAACAAAATCGATGTCCCGTTACGTCCTAGAAAACCAACCCAACAATGGGAAGTGGTAAGTGTCGATTTGATGGGACCTTATCCGCGCACAAGTCGGGGTAAGACCAACATCTTAGTAGCCACGGATTGTCACAGCAGGTGGGTCGAAGCGTATCTCTTGGGGGCGGCAACATCCGCCGTGATTACCCAAACTTTGGAAAGGGAGTTGTTCGCGAGATTCGGTTACCCACGATTGCTATTAAGCGACAATGGCCCTCAGTTTACCTCGGACGTGTGGACAAAAGCACTCGACCGATGGGGGGTGGAGGTTTGGACTACCCCAGTATACCACCCGAGGGCCAATCCGGTAGAAAGGATTAGGTAAGGAAAGGTAGTAATCAGGAGCTGAAAAAGGGCCTTCGGGCACTATTGGTGAACGATAGTCATCGTTCGTGGGACCAGAAACTCTCCGCGGTTCTGTTTACATTGCGCAACCGGAAGAACGACAGGACCCGGCGTTTCTGAATTTCGATTTTATGTATTGAAATACTCCAAAAAAATATTTTGTTTCGGAATATGAAACTAATAATGTATATTTTACTACAAAAAGTTAAAGAGTTAAGCTAATATAATGATTTAATCTGAAAAAAATATATTTTTAGCTGTCACGACTATTGGCGGTATATTCCGTGGCGGTGCGTGTTGATATTGAAATGTGGATACTGGATATATTATTGCTTACATAATATTGTCTTTCATTCATAATACTATAACATACAAATATTTCAAAAACTTTTAGCAGTTTAAAAAGTTTGTTTTCTTAATTGGTTTCGTCTTACAATAATTTATTACTGATCAATGATTTTTTGAGTTCATTGTTAAAGAAATAAACAACTATGTAGCTGATCTATACATGAATAGGTCCAGTGATAAATTCCGCCTAACGAAATGGATAGACATAGATGTAAATGAATTTAACATTTTTTTCGGATTACTTTTACATACGGGCACAATAAAAATGCCTAAATGTCGGATTATTGGAAAACTGACGAGCTATTTAATTTGAACTGCTTTCGAGAAAAAATGAGTCGAAATAGATATATATTAATTATACAAGGTTGAAAAAGTTTAAGATTATTTCAATAATCGAATGTATGATGTATATCAACTTTGTAAAAATTTGTTATTACACGAATCGATGGCACTTTGGTGGGGCCGTCTATTATTTCGGCAATACATCAAAAATAAATGTCATAAATATGGCGTAAAGTTGTACATGTTAACTGAAAATCAATTATGATTTATTCTGTCCAAGGTACATGGCGTTATTCTGTAGGATTATTCATAGCGACTTGTTTGTCTAAGTTTTTTGCATTTCTGGCATCTTTTTTCTCTGTTGATGATGATTATAAATCTCTTGACTTATGTGTCCATATTTATAGCCTTCACGTAAATCACACAGATCCTTTTTGGGAGAGTAAAGAGCAAGATTTCTCCTATGGAATTCTTTAAAAAACTCAGTTTTATTAACTACAATATCAGTACTCTTTTATGTAACTACATAGGTATTAAACAAGGATATTTTTGTGTAAAAAAATGATTCTAAATAAATATTAAATATTATTTGAACTTGATCGGCAGTAATGTGATGGAAGTGCAGGTAAATTATTAAAAAAATTTGTCATTTCTTTATTTTTGATAATTCGGTTTCAAACCACCTTTGATGGCCATCATCTGTGTTTTTGATGCTGAAAACTCCAGTTTATATTCTTTTGCCCATTTTTTGAGCTCTTCCAAGTATCCTTCTATTCTCGTAAAAGCAGTGGGTAGGCCAGGCCGGCCGCACTTAGTAATAGGGCGATATCATCCGCATATATTACCACTTCGGCTGATTCTTCCAGTCGTATTTTCCCAATAGCCGACATTGCTACCTTCCATAATGTCGGTCCGAGTTGGGACCCCTGTGGACAGCCGCGCTCTAGTTTTTTAGTGCATGCGATACCGTTCATTGTAAGCTCTACCTCACGGCTTTTTAGGTAGCTTTGTATAAGTCGTAGTGTCCGGATTGAGGCGCCCATCTCCACCAATCTCTCGAGCATTGGTATCCACCCCATATTATCAAACGCACCCGTTATGTCAAGGAACACCCCGAAAATGTTTCTTGCTTTGCTTGTTTTGCACCAGTTATAGAGCTCTTTCATAACCGGGATAGTGGATTTGCCTTGTACGAAGCCGTGGTGCTCATTGAAATTATTTAGGTCAGTTTCACTTTCTAGGTCCCGTATAATTAACATTTCTAACGCTTTGGCCATCGTCGAAGGAGGCTCCCTGGCCTGAATGACTTGGGATTTGTTAAGTCTGTTTTGCCCGGCTTAGGCAGAACGACCAGGTCCGCCTTTTCCACACCTGTGAGAATATTGCTTCTGCTATACATGTCTTAAAGAGCTTGGTTATCTCTTCGCCTAGGATTGGCCATGGTTTTCTTAACATTCCTGCAGTTATGCCGTAAATTCCCGGAGCCTTATTCGGTTTATTCGCCATATAGCTGACTTAACTCTGCTGGCATTGATCGTTCCTCCATAATTTTCAATTGATCCTGATATTTAAATTGTTCCACTATTATCTGCTTTAGGAAAGAATGTGTCTAGGAGGAGGCTCGCCGTTTCGCCTATAGTGCTCGTTATACGGCTATCCTTTTTCGCCATAGTAGTTGGGAGCTTTACCTGTCTGCATTTTGGCCGTTCTGATGTTAGCGAGGTATGCATTTCGAGCCCTGATGTATGCTGGTCTGTTTGTTTGGTGTACACCAAGTCTGCGCATCCTGTCCAGTTCCTTCTTCAACTGCGACAGGACTTAGTTCCACCAAGGCTGTTTTGCCTTTACTTTCCTCGATCTTGTTTTTGGGATCAATTATTTATTTATTTATTTGCCGCAATTTCTATGACTTTAATTATTGTTCTGGCATGATCATCTATGCTGCCGTCATTTATCATGTTCATATTTTTATATTGGATCAAGGTACTAGTGAACTTTTCCCAGTCTGCCTTCCGTGAGTTATATCTTCGTTTCGTAGGGACTGTTTGTGCTGTACTTGTCCGGCTTATTTTATAAGTCAGCACGTTATGGTCACTATCTGTTACGTCACTAACCTTCCAGTCTTGTACTTGGTTCTGCATTCGGGGTGTCATTAGAGTTACATCGATATTGGACTCGCCCATTCCATCTCTGTGATAGGTACTAATTGGCTGCGGTATATTCACAAGCCTCAGGTCCAAAGTCTTCTATCAATGCTTCCACCTGACGACCCCTATCATTCTGCTGTTGGCAGTGCCATAACGTGGAGTGCCCGTTTACATCAGCTCCGATTATGGTGTACTTTTCATTTTCAAGTATGGGTCTTAACTTTTCAATGAAGTCTTGTGTTGGCATGTTATATTTAAAGTACGCCGACACTAGCGTTATAGCATTTACATTGTCCCCGCGTCTGACTTTCACCGTTATTATATATTCGTCGTTATATTAGGAGAGTTCCAATGTCTGTAATATTTCATTTAAAATTATTACGGCTGCGCCTGCTTTGCCCTTTATGACACTTATTTGGTCTTCAAAACTATACACCTTGCCCTCTGATATCACTGGTTCTTGTATTAGTATTACATCCGCTCCAATGCCAATTCTAAAGTCCCTTAGCTGTTGACAAGCAATTTTCTGTCTGTTGACATTGTGCTGTACTATTTTAATGGACATGGTCATTGCTGGTCAAAGTCCGTGCGCCTA
The DNA here is from genome assembly GCF_020184175.1 of Aphis gossypii. Taxonomy (NCBI): domain Eukaryota; kingdom Metazoa; phylum Arthropoda; class Insecta; order Hemiptera; family Aphididae; genus Aphis; species Aphis gossypii. The sequence continues at coordinate 29,708,498 of NC_065533.1, forward strand.
AGGAGGCTTTGGATAGCTTTGCTTCTGGCTTTGCAGTTGGCGCTAGAGGCTTTGTGGTCACCTTTGCAATTAGTGCAGCTCGCCCTATCTTTAGCGGTGCATTCTCTACTGTCGTGCTGTTTTGCACAATGCCTGCATGTAGGTAGCTCTTGGATACATTTTAGGGCTGTGTGACCGAAGCCCTGGCATTTGAAGCACTGTGGAATGCTTTGGAATAGCTTTACCCTGCATTTAGTGAGGCCCAGGAAGACCGACTTATTTTCGAGTCTTTTCAGGAGTTTCGCTGGGACCTCAATCACCCAGTGCGTAGATGGCATTTACATTTTAAACAATAAACATGTGTCCTGCCTTTACGACCTTCAACTTTACAACGTACTACTTCAGTGCGATCATCATATTCTGGGAAATGGCCATAATTAGTTTCTTAACTTCTTCTAATGGTTTTTCATCTATTTTTTTAACTAACTTCTTTCGTGGGTTAATTATCGTGGGAGAGTTAGAAGGGCGATATCTCTTTTTACTTGAAGGAGAAAATGGTACACCAACGCTAATTAAATTCTCCCCTAGTCGCTGTTTGAAATGCAACAAATCCATAACATCTTTTGGTTCAATATTTAATTCAGCTGCGTCTCTTTTATATTCGAGCAAACAGTTGACCACCGCCATATCAAATATGTGAAACATCATCCGTAATATCCATTTTTTTGACTTAATAAAAGTACGATAATAGCTAACTAATTGGTCGTACTTATCAACGCCTCCCATATTTGTATTATATAAGTTTATAATTTCAAGGCATTCTATAATCACCGAACATTTTTCCTTCCTATCAAACCTTTTTACTTGAATAGGAATTCCTGACGCAATAAAATTGGAACCAATATTGACAGCTTTATTGTCAAACCATTTAACCAACGTAATATTATGATTTGAAGACACTTCAAAACTGGTTCCACGACCCATCTTAGCAAGTTCTTTATCTTTCGGAAATGAAGGGTGACAAAATCGATTGCATTGAATTATGCCAATCGCAAATATTTTATATTTTAAAAGACAGCTAAAAAGATTATATGACGAAAAAAAATTATCAAAAAATAAGTTGTGACTATTAGGTTTCAAGGTTTCAAGAGCAGGTTTTTCTTTTATGTACAGTTTTATGAACAAATTACCTTTAAATGGAATTATTTGTTCATAGATACATAAATTTTTTTCTTTTGGAAGCTCGGAACATCGTTTGATAAACGAATTATAAAGTGGACTAATTTTTACAAATTTGTCACGGTTATCATTTGAAATAGATTCGTTATCAATAACATAGAAACAATTTCGAAGCTGAAAAAACGGTTCCGGGACATATTGTCTGCAATAATGTTTATTCGATATTTGTTTTCCCAATACATACGACTCCGGGGATAGTTCAATATACCAAATAACATATGTATAGCAATCATTATTTTCATTTCAGCGGAATCAGTTTTGTTGAAATTATTTAAGTTTTTTTGTTCTGAATAAAGATTAGTATATTGGGCTATATTAGCAAAGTCATTTTCACAAAAATATTTAGAAAAATAATCAATGAGATTAGGAATTGTTGTCGGATAAATTGGCTCAGTTATCGGTTATTACTTTTGGAGAAAACGGTGTTTTTCCCCAAATTATATTTCGTTTTTCAATAGGAATAAATTTATCCCATTTTATTGAATTCTCATCACTATGAGATTCAACGAGAGATATATTTGTTATATTATTAACTTTTTTATTATAAGCCGCTAAATTTACAGGTTCTTCATTTAAAATTTCGTTATTTATGAGTACCTGTTGTTCAATCGGTTCAAATTGTTCGCCTTCTGAAGTAAATTGATTTTCAGTATCTTCTAAATCAAAATCAAAATCATTATCCAAAAAATTATTAGATATAAGGTATTCAAATTCATTTTCAGGAGAATTGCTTACTATTTCTTTGTCACTAGATAACGAAGAAAGATCGGAATCTCGACCAAAGTTTAAGAGGTCAACTAACTCGTTAGGTCTTAAACCTCTCGCTATAGTAAATTCTTTAATAAACTTTACTTGACTACTTAAATTTTAAATAAAGATTTATAAATTGAAATAATTTCGAATAAAAATGTACAAAACAATACAGTATAATTATAATCGATAAGCGTAATCATTCCATTACGGCGTATACGAGCGTTATGCTCCACTCGGTGTGTTTAATCCCAATGTACATTATAATGTGCATAGTTTACCACGTTTTTCTGAAGAAATAAATAAAGATAAGAAATAACTGATTTATTAGATAAACACGTGGATTTGTAATTGTTAATAACATCATGTACAACTATTTTAGCGCTATCTAGGAACAATCATAGTATTTTCAAAAAAAAAAAACGACAAATTAATCAATGACCTTTAGTTTTTTTAGATTAATTTACAATTGCATGACTTATGCAAGTAAATTTATTCATTTAATCAATATATTTCGTACAAGTATATAATGTGTGACTATTATTCGGCTATTTGGTTAATAAATCTGTTATCAGTTATTTTAAAACGACATAGGAAATTCATGCACATTGTAATGTGCGTGGGGTCTGAAAGGGATAATTATTGTCATAACATAACTCATAAACTTTTTTTTAAACAACCAATATCAACTGTGCTATAAATATTACAACAAGAAAATACAAATATAATGTAACTTAAAACTTCTAACATAATAATTATTACTAATTATAAATAAAATAATAAAATCAGATTCTAAATTAAAATTATCCTGGTACAAGAACTATATCTCTTTTAAGAATACTTATCTCATAAACATTTTAAAATTAAAATTAAAATTAAAGTTAATAAGTTATTATTTTTAAAATGAAATAAAATTAACCAATATAAAAACTGTTATCAATATTACAAAAAGATAAGAAATACTATTATGAATATGATTTAAACCTTTAAACACATTGAAACTTATGTATAAAATAATAATAGAAATCAGTCTTAATCTTCATCTACTTCTAAATCAGATTCTTCCAGTTATGGAGCTATATCTTTTTTAAAAGGAATACTTGGCAAACTTTATAAAAATTGTGAAATGCATCTGGTATTACATTCTTTACACATAGTTTAAGTAGGTCCTTTTTCTTTTCATGGCTTATTGGCAATGGTTTTGAATATAAACAGTTAAGCTCTAAATTACTTGTATTGGTTGATTTCATTTTACTCCTAACATTTTTTTTTTCCAATATTAATGAATTGATATTCGCTAAAGTAATCATATTTATATCCAACCATGTAAGGGTTATCTTTTCTGTATTCAAAATATTTAACTTTCAACCAGATCATAATATTACCATCTATACCTATCAACTTTTTTATTTTTTATTAATAAAGAAGAAAGTTATTGTAAGTCCATAAATTCCTTGTATTGCATTTCCTTTACTTCATACGGAGGTTTAGATTTATTTCTATTACGTGTTGATCTTGCAACTTGAAAAATAGTTAACCAATCTTGAACCGCGTAAATTGGAACATTTCTTTTAGCATTTTCAATAGCACTGTACATGAAATCAACCTCCATCATAGAGTGGCCACTCTCCATAAATGTATGCTCTATTTGAATGATGTTTGTTGTTTGAATAATATAAATCATTAGTGCCATAATATTATGATTCCTATTCTATTTATGATACAAATCAAAAAAACCAAACTGAACACTGATATAATTTAAAAATAGAATGGTAGTTAATAATAAATAATAACAACAATATTATTCATGTTATTAAAAGTTTATCAAACTGATATTGAGGGATTAATAGTTCTATACCAGTATACCACAGACCACAGTCATTCTGTGATTTTACATTTTTATTTTTACCGATAGTGAATTTTGGCTCTTGATATTTCTTTAATTTTGTTTATACCAAAACTCACTAAACCATTAATGACTTTTTACTCTTTATATTTACGGCTTTTTCCGTTAGTGAAAATAAGAAACTGTAAGTTTTAATCAGGTTAGAGAAGGAAATTCACTCAAGACGCCTTTTGCAAAACGTTAGAAAACAATGTTTTACACTAGATAGCGCCATTATCTCAAAATAGTGAAATTTGCCGTTACTGAGTTTTGGCAAGAAGCCGACATTTAAATAAACGAACATAATTGTAATTAACAAATTCTAAAAACTATTTAAATTACTAAAATGCCCTATGTGTTAACTAATTTTGATAATTTTTTTTTATTCTTGTTCAGTTTTTTACTGTTTTGGTTTTGCATAAAAGTGTATTGTCGCATTCTCATAATTAAATAATGTATACAAATGTCTGTTAAAATAGTCGGTCGATTGTTCTATGAACAATATAATATTAATTCTAGAACTAAAAAAGATAATAAATTATATAATTAATAATTATTTTATATTAACTGTGTATTTGTTGATTCCTTTGCCAGATTCCCAAGTACTAATCACATCTTCCTTTTTAAAATGTTTAATGCATAATTTGGAGTAACGTTTAAAAGTCACTCCTAAAGCATTAGCCCACTCAGACCTTAAAATGTGATCATCAGGTAATTTAAAAAAAGAAGACTTTATAGAATTAGAAGGACATAAAGGTACACAGCATGACATTTTTTTAGTAGTTAAAATTTAAAAATTTATTAAAACAACTAAAAGAGAGAATTCGCAAACCGAAAATAATAGCAATCTACTAATATAGCTGGTAATTATTACAAATTTTAATTTTGCTACTGCGCAAACTGACTAGTCACGATTGAAAAATTTATAATATAATAGAATTATTTTGCATATATTTATATAATGTTATATATATAACATGACAATTTTTACTAGTTTTCATTTTAACTATTATGAGCGCTGTGTGCGCAAACAGCCACTGATCACGTGATCTTTTGATTCAAATCGTATGCCGTGTGATCATAGACATATAATCGAATAGACCACGAATGGAAAGAGAACTACAAAGCCATAATATGTGCGGGATAAAAAGAACCATAAGAGGTTTTCTCATGGATGAGTTAATAAAACTGTTTTTTTTTCCAGTTGAATTATATTATGAGGCGGAATCACGATGTAGATAATAATATAAATATATATAAAATATTATTATTTACTACATCGTAGGTACTAGGTAGGATATAAAAATTAGACACAATTTACAAGTTTAAAAAAAAATATTTATAATTTAAACATTTTAAACTTTAAAGTATATAATATACAAATTATTACATCTTGCAATTGATATATTATAATATTTGTTTTGTACAAATGGTATAATAACAACAAAAAAAGCTAAAACAATATATTATTTTTATGTTACTTATGATATTTTATTGATGTTTAAACAGTATTAATTTTGTGTAAAATGTTCCATTTTTTTGATCTATTGAATTTGTCGATGAATTAATATGATGAAGTCTTAGTGTAATATAAATGTGCATAATTAATTTTAACAGCTGTAGGAGATGATTATTGAAGGATTCTTGTTCTAGAAAATGATTTGATAATGAGATAAAATATTTATTAATATTAATTTTTCTCATACATTCAATTGTAATCCTCTTTACAACGTTTGACCCATCAATTTTTGGTATCCACGAATTACACGTTCAGCTATTTTACAAATTTCAATGACATCTGGATTCTGTACAATTAAACCACCTCTATTTTTACGTCCAATTAGAGCAGATCCCGATTCTTTTGTTCCCAAAGATTTCTCACAAACTGTACACAGAATATTCTTCTTTATTTTGTAAACAACAAATCCTGCTATGTAAGTTACAACATCATTAAGGTAATTTCTGTGCTCATAAATGTCTAATATATCTTCTGTTTCAATTATTTCAATTCCTGCAGCACATAACAAATCTAGCATTTCAGATTGCTCGTCTTTTTTTTGGTGGAGCACTTGATATTCTTAGAATACTTGTGTTGTCTAATGCTAAAGCGTTGGCAGTCGATGGACATTTAACTTTAGCATTGATTATAATGGATTTGTATGCAGCTTCAAACTGTGCTACAGTGGGGTTATTATTGAAACCTCCCTTAGCTCTAATGGCTCCAAATAGCAGTTCTATATGGTCTTGGTTAAATTTATAGGTAAGTAAAAATTGCAATAGTTTGGTTTCTATAAGCTCACTGTAAAGATTTTTAATAGTTTTTAAACATGTTATTAATCCTAAGAATCCAGTCTAGCGTTCTGATTGTAACACTGATCTTTTTCCATATTTAGGTGGTTTTTCAAGACATTGGATGCCATTTAAATAATCTATAGATTCGTCAATGAATATATTCAAGTTCGAAAAATTATCAGATAGTGGTTTGTTGAAAGGACTCTTACTCAAAAAATGTCTTGAATTTAATAAATCAAATATATTATTAATCCTTCGACAAAATTCAATAGTAGCTTCAGCATCTTCAAAAAGGTTGTTCTTCAGGTCTTTACAACAATATTCTAAGGCATCAGCAACCCTGTTACTGAAAACCTGAGTTGCTAAACGTACCTTCATTTTTTCTCGATGATAATGTATATGTCTTGTTCTAATTTTTGTAGCAGCATGTAGACCAGTTACATTTTGCATATCGACCAAATGTTTAAAATATACCCATTTAATTGGTTTATTATTTTTATCAAACAATAATCCCCAATCACCTAAGCAATTCCTTATTAATTTAACCATATGGCATGGGTCAAGAACTATATGTACATTATCTTCTGTTAATGGATGTTTAAAATTTGGCTTTAAATCAGCGTAATTTAGATTAGCGCCAAGCAAAGACACCATCGCCATATTATTAGCCGCCCCATCAAAAGTTACTGTTTTTATTATAATACCAGTTTCATGTAGTTGATGAAGACAAGATTTTATAATGTTGGATTTTTCTTCTGCAGATATTCCATTGACTAAGTAATATGCGATTGGTACTTTCCAATGGTTATTTAAACCAACTACCATAATGACAAAAGCATCTTTAGCATATGGCAAATCATCCATTGAATCGGTACCACCGCCTTGATCATAATCAACATAGCCTTGATGTCTGGAACCTGTCCATTGAACATGTTGTTTTATGCTCATTTCGTCTATGATCAAACATCCATATAATTGTTTACCAATATTTTTCATTTCATTTACTTTAATAGAAATAACCTGAATAGATTCCCTCGTTAATCCTGGTAAGCCATTAATTGTTGTGTACCACTTTCTGATAGTACTTATATCTTGCAGAGCTTTTGAAAATATTTTTCTTATGTATAAATACGCGGATGAAGAGTAATAATGTAATGCTAGAAAATGACGATCATTGGGATCAAACTCTCAATTATGCTGTGATATCATCACATGCTCACCAAATACGAACATTGTTTTATATAATCATATGTACATGATTCTCATCGAACCCAATCGATTTGTGGATCGAGTACAAAGATGATATGCTTGATGATATTTTGTATCAAATATGGAATAGAATGGGAAATCCAAATATACAAATCAGTGAAGAAATTTACAACGAAGCATTGATTTCAATTGAGGACATGTGACTGATGATGTCAAACAAACTATTAATTCAATTAGGCCTGACCGCGCCCAATCATCCAATGCATGATGCTTTTAACCAAGGGGTGCACCGAGAAAAACTGTATGATCTCAACACTTTGAAAGAATTAATTCAAACAAATCTTCCACTTTTGAATGAACAACAGAAGTATGTATTTGATACTCTTATGAAAGTAATAAATGATGAAACTGGAGGGATATACTTCTTAGATGCACCTGGTGTTACAGGAAAAACTTTTTTGATTTCATTAATATTAGCAACAATTCGCTCACAAAATAAAATTGCACTTGCACTCGCTTTGTCGGGAATCGCAGCAATTTTGCTTGAAGGTGATCGAACAGCCCATTCTAAAATTGCCATTAAATATGCAAAGCAATGAAACTTCAATCTGCAACATTTCGAAGAACTCTGCAATGTCAATTGATTGTTTGGGATGAATACACGATGGCACATAAAAAATCGTTAGACAGAACTTAAAAGATCTACGGAGCAATCATAACCGATTTGGTGCTGCAATGGTTTTATCAGCAGGCGATTTTCGTCAAACATTGCCAGTGATTCCACGATCAACGCCAGCTGATAAACTCAATGCATGTCTTAAGTCCTCCAATTTGTGGAAACATGTCAGAGTACTTCATTTAAGCAAGAATATGCGTGTCGAGTTGCAAAATGACCAATCTGGAGATATATTCTCTAAACAATATTCTTGTATTTTCCTCTTTTGCATCGCAAGTGTTCTACTTGTAAGTAATTTGATTGGTATAAAAATTCCATTGGGAAATTGAGTGGTAAATGGCAAAATTGCGTCCTTATGATACTTATATTCGTACTTATACGATATATTATATATGGGAATTTTATATACATATCTTCACTTTCGATTTTCGAGATATATCCAGCAAGATATGGGTCTCCTTTGGTGAGCACATTGACGCCTTTCCCTACCACGAATAAAGAATTTGGTGTGTTTGCGGCCCAATCGTATGCAACATTTATTATATTGTTCCCTGGATTAATTTCTTCATCAGCGTTTTGTTCTTGTTGGACGCATACATTCTCATCAAATATTTTTCACCGTCTCTATAGTGGTTGTACCTCAGCGTAATCTTCGCATTCTGGCCGTACGCTTGAGTTCAGAATCGTCGTTTCAACTGTCGTCGGGTATAAGAGATAATGATATTTTTGTAGCACGTAGTCCATGTCAAGTAATGTTTGCTTATCTGGGTCAAATGTACGGCCCGCAGTGCTTAGGTATCACCCTTGCCTTTTCATTTGGTAAGGGTGAAAATCCATCACAGTCCATTTAAAAGGTTTTAGTTGCTGTTTACAACATTCCGTGAATAATGCCTCAAAAACTAAGTTATAGGGTTGAAGTTAAAAAAAATGGATATTATACACTATTGTTAACAGTTACATTTACAAGAGGGTGTCCCGTCCTTATCCAACTACTGACTAAATCATTGAGAGGCTGAGATTTCAGTTGGTGGCCGAATAAAACTTTAAGTGTACCTGGGATAAAATGAAAGTTTATTTTTTGTTTTAGATGATGTAGGTGTTTCTATGACAGATGCCAGTTTCTGGTTGTTGATGTGCATTAACCCGTCATCTTTTATATAGTTATCAATTCGGGAAATATTTAGTTTGTAATTTTGAAGATGAAGTGAAGGAATTTAAGTTGGTTTTAAGATGATCTTGAAAAATTGTAGATAATTTTGATATGGAAAAAAAGACTATTTTTTTAAAATGGAAATGTCGAAATTGGTTTGATTGATATTATATCGTCTGAAATAAAATTGAAATACAGAAATAGGTATATTTATAAGATTTTTGTACCTATAGCTTAGATTTTTTTACATTATAAAGAGTAGAAAATATTTTTAGATTTAAAAAATAATGAGTGGGGGATTTATGAGAAGACCGGAAAGAATTAATAACTTTATTTTTCTTAAAGAGGAGGTAGATTCTTTTATTAAAGCTTGTGAATGTAGTATATTGAAATTTAATTTTATTATTTTAGAAAATATGATAATATGTTTTATTAAGCATTTCATCTACAAATTTTTAAAATTATAATTATTATTATCATTATTATAATTAATTTTGTATGTATTTAATTTAAGAGAACGTGATACCCGTATGTGTTGTCTCCGTCTTACAAGTGCATAACATTTCAAATTTACTATGTTACGCATTCGTTAAACGGAGACAACACATTCGGGTATCACGTCCTCTTAATCAATGTAAATAACTTACAGTTAAATTGTTATAATATTCATTTTCCTGTAACCATTCAAATACTGAAATAATAATAACTTCACAAATTGTGAAATTATGAATTTCTTCTTTTACAATTTTTTTAAAACTTACCAACATCAATATAAATAGTGTTAAGTTGAACTACATCCTTTCTGTAAATCTCATGTTATGTTTATATGTAAAAACTATTTGTAATTAAAATACAAATTAATTTTTTTTTCGATACTTACACAATCATATTAAAATCAAAATACAAATGTTTTTCTAAATTTTCTAATTTAGAAACGATTGCAAGGAAATTATTATAATATTCATGTTTATAATATATATATGATATCCATCTTCGGTAAATGCATCATAGATATTATAAAAGTGATCGATATATGTGTATACAATATAGAATTTTGCACACAACATCATGTTATCAATTTATCATATGCTTCGTGCATAAGATTACCAAAAACTGAATTCTGTTGACTGTAAATAATTGTAAATAAATGTGTGAATGTAAATAATTAAAAATGTATACAGTGTAATATAAAAATTTTCTTACTATTTATTATATGACAAAAAATCATCCGATAAATTTATGTGGTTTAGTATATTGTGTATGATGATATATTTATCTTTGATGAATATGTAGTCATCACTAAACATTTTAAATTTGTCATACAACACATCTGGCATAATCTTAAATAGTTTGAAATTTTTTAGTTGGTCAAAATTTTGTATATTCAAATTAATAGAATTGATTTTATTTTTGTTAAATTTATTTGGTATTTGCTTCCTGTAAATAATAGATATTTAAAATATGAAAATATGTATACATCAATGTATAAAAAACTTACTTAATTTCAAATGCTATAATATTCTTTATTTGTTTGCTACAAATGGCATCACCGATTTTTTTTTTTGTATTTCATAATATTTTGGTTTTTTTGTTTTTTTTAAATATTTTACATTGAAAAATGTCCAACGGGACATGTCCCATCTCATGCAAATTATTGATTGATTGGGATATTTGCTTTATTACTTTCTAAAGATAATATATTAATTTATTAGTTATTTAGTTTTTTTTATCCAAAGTTTATACAAAAAACTTACTACATTATAATAATATTTGGATTTTGTACGAAGAAGTCTTTTAGACTAACCTAACCAAACTGGTGGCTCACTGTCATTTGTGTCATAAGACTTTTCGATTGCAACCAAATTGGCTAAAAAATAAGAATTTATTAATTTAATATTATGTAAATAAAAGGCAAATTAAAAATATAGGTACAGGGTGATTCATCAAGCATAAACCAAGTAAAAACCAATACTTAAAGAGAAATTAATTTTTTTATGTTTTAAAAATTTCAAAAAAAAATAATAATTACTCCATAAGTATCGGTTTTTTGATCCCCCTCCAAAGGACTTAGGACAAAGGATTGTATACCAAACTACCGATATAGTTTTCATTTTTTCAACTATATTATAAAAGAACTTTAATTTTGGTGTATTCAGGCCATTAAAACATAAACCACCTCTTTCACCTACCACTGGAAATTATAACCTAGGCTGACAAATCATCTTCGTTCAGAATCGTTTTTCGGATACTTTGAACTCGAATTTAACACTCCTATAATATATAATAGTGATACACACGGTACCTAATGTACAGCAGAGCGGTACCCACTTGCCGACTTTTTTTATTTTACATATACCTAGCCACCTAGGTAGTGATTTAATTTTGACATCTGATATTAATATTAAATTGTTTATTTACGGTTTATTATTTCTATGTTTTTAAAGGTTAGAATTAAACGTTAATGGAATTATTTAAAAAAAGTGAACTTGAAACTCATTTTTATATTTTCTCCCAAACGTTTCGAAAACATCTACCTCAGCCCTCGTTCGATTCACGAGTCGTCACCTAGGCATCTAGGTATACGTCGTGATGTAGTACGAATGTCGAAATCGTCTCAAAGGCGGCTATTAATTACACGTTGCCGCGCCGGACGCCTTAGAGAGGTCGGTGATTGGTGGCAAGTTCCTCAGAATTCGAGCCCGTCCAAGTCGTCACGCCGAAATAGGGGGGGGGAGGGGGAAATAACAACGATAATAATATTATTATTGTAAATCATCATATTGTTGTGTTGTCGGTCGTCGTGTCGTGTGTGTGTGTGCGCGCGCGCGCTCGCCAGACACACCGCCGCGGTCGTCGTCGTCGTCGTCGTCGTCGTAACGCATAAGGACGACCGCGAACACTCGGCGGCGGCGGAGCGAGAAGGACTGAAAAATCTATTTCTCGCACACGCTGGCCATCTCGGTAATATATGTATACGAGAGAGTTCACGTGTACAGTGTGTTGCGTCGTACCGGGCGATCGTCGTGTGTGGTCCACTCGGGCGGTGACACGCACGCGCGGGATCGCGAGCACACTCGCCACAATCTCGTCGGTCGCACAGTGCCGCCGAGCCGGTTTCCACACATTTTTATACGGCGGCGGCGGCGATAGAGCAGATAAATATCGCCGCCGCGCACACACTCATTATACGCGACACAAACAATAAAGCGGTATAATACGCGCGCGCCGCCCTACGCGGCTACTTACTACGACTACTATTATTTTTATGCGCTTGCTACCACGGCGGCGCCGGATCTCGACGAAACGCGTACCTACGTGAGACCCGCGCCGGGCGTGGGCGGCGCCGGGCCGAGACCTACGACGATTGTACACAGACGGCGGCAAACGTGCCCGGGCCCTACGCGTAAAAGGCGGTCAAAGGTCCGGATGGCGAGCGCGGGCCAAAGGTCAGTGGGTCGACCGATTGAACCGGCGCGGCTCGAATCCGCTGTCGCGTGCTACGGTTTCGAGCGTACGGCGGCCTCCGCCGCGCGATATTTTCAAACGGGTCAAAGTGTTTGGGGAGGAGGGGGTGGAAAATCGGATTAATATTTGGAGTGGTAAGGAATTAAAATACAACGATAGTTATAGAGCTCGAGATCTGCCGACGAGTGTCTCGTCAACTACCACCGTGATACTACCTCTGTTATACCATCCAAATTAGATCTACATGATAGTACTTTATATAACTAATGGTAAAATAAATAAAAAATTGTCTTTACTATTATAGACACGCTGTCTTGGTTGAGATAAATCTTTTTTATGCAATAATTAAAAAATTAACATTTAACCAGTGCCGGTTATAGGCGTAGGCACGTAGGCCCAAACCTACGGCTGCAAAATTTATATTTAAGTATAGAGGCGGCATATAAGAAAAAATTATAAAACAAGAGGCAGCAATTTTGATCTTTGCCTACATATAAAAATTTGCTTATATATTTGTAATACAATCTACATTAAATCATTATTATAATATTATTTAATGGTTATTTTTTTTAAAAAATTCGAGTTTAAATCAAATCTGTTTTTCTTTAAATCATAATATGTGTTTATGTATTGTACTTGTTTATAGGGTGTTATACACTTTCGTGGGAGTAATGAAGGACACATAGGTACTAGTTGCGGACGAATTATTCAGGTCAATATTATAACATGAACATTTGCGGACAGGAGTTTCGTTGTCATAATACTTATTGGGTACAGAGCCTTTTTTTAAATTAAAAACCACTTGAATTGCGGACACAAATATTTCCATTTTTCAGGACTTAGGACAAGCTACCAAGAAATTGGTAGGTGAGGTTAAAAATATGTGTCTAGCAAAAGAGCAATCATTTTTTTTTAAATTTTGTTAAATTATTTAAAGTTATTATATAATATAATATAGTATTATATTATATTTAGTTTTAATTTTGTGACAAAAATTTTTTTGAAACAGCCTTTATAAATGATATTCTACTGATTTCACTACTTGAATATTGCAAAATTTGTTTGCTAATAAATGCCACCTTTTTGACTGTTTTTTTGCTCGTTTTAAATTATTAGTATAATAATAATTAGTCCAATAACCAATGTCAATCGTTATTTATATTATATAGGTAGGTATATATATATATATATCGTTAATATCAATCGTTGTATAAAAAATAATAATTGGACATTTGTTCGCAATTAGTATCCTAATATATTTGTGTCTGCAATTTGTATGTTACTTTTTTGGATTTCGTCTGCAACTCCATGGTTTTTGTCACTTTGTCCGCAATTCGGAAACGCCGGTAATGAAAAGTTGCAGTTGTCAAGGGATCACCCGAGTTGCGTCCCGTAAAAAAGGTACAGGGGTGGATTTAGGTATGTGGTGGCCCCTGGGCGGAATATACTGTTGGGGCCCCTTATAAATAAACAAAGAAATATATTTTTTTACTTATTGAATAATATTTACTATTATGTTTAGTAGTAGTAACACTAGTAACAATTAACTACTACCTATTTAATAATAAATAATTATAAAAACAATCAAATCGAGTATAATTAGTATATTAAGTAATATTATCATTTATCATAATATTCAGTGTAAGTAATTAAATGAAAAATAATAAATAAAAATAATAAAAATAATAATGTCAAGTAATTAAAATTAAATGCCGGGAACTTTTCTTAATTTTATTTGTACAAACTTATCAATAACCTTTTGAAAATCAAGTTTTCTTAAAATATCAGACTCAGAGCTCATTATCGCTAGTTGATTCACATTTACTAATATTATTAGTTATTAGGTACTTATTACAATCGACGGTACACACCGATCGCAGATGGCATAAATTATCTTATCTTGATTTTTAGAGACCATTCATTGTCAATAAACGTAAATACATCTATTATTAGTTAGTAAAATAAAAATTTTTAAATGTCCAAAAAAGTTCAATATTATTTAATTAAATATGTGTAAATATAAATAAAAATTTTTTTCTGTATTCTAATTTAAATATCATAAAATTGTGGGGGCCCCGAATTTGTGGGGGCCCCTTTGCTGCAGCCCACTCAGCCCTCCCCTAAATCCAGCCCTGAAAAGGTATACACGAATTGCGTCCCAAAAAATACAGGACACAATTCATGTATTTAAATCAGGGGTTCTTAAATAAATAACAATTATAAATATAATCACAAGTCAATCAAAACATTGTTTATGGAATATAATAAAAATACACCGTACATTTCCAACGTTGAATATTATTAGCCAAACCATTTATGGAAACAGAACTTATAAATTATAATTATCAATTATTTTCAAATGCTTTTGTTTTTCACTTATAATATTTTGCATTTCCATTCTAAATAATATATAAAAATTAAACACTTATCACAGCTCACTTAGGTATACGAAAAACTAAAAACTGAGTAAGAACGAAGACTGAACTGCAGTAAAAGATATACTAAACACAACAACATTATGAATAATAGATAGGTACTGTAGGTACCTACCTAATCAAATATTTTATATCAGCTTGGTAAATCCAAAACATTGCGAAACTAAATGCTATATGCCTATATACACATACATATTATAATACAAATCATAAATTTATATTACACATTTAAATTTTAATACGTAATTTTTACAACAATGGAAATGGTTGACTTAATATTCTACGAATACAGTCAAACAGTCACATTTCACAAATTATTTTGTATTATATTGAATACCTACCGACTTGATATTATCTTTATTTCAATAAGATACCATTATTACTATATACTATACTAGTATTTGGATTTTATGGCTGGAAATATTACCGTAATAACTTATCTATATACGACTATCGAGTGTCAACTGTAGCTAAAATAGTTGTATTAGGTATAAATGAATAAATTCAACAAAGTTGAAAAAATCCCAAAAAACTGCAAAAAATTTCACCTTAAAACTTTTAGATTTGAATTTTTACTTACATAAAACGTATTTAAAACTTATTAATTAAATAACTATTAAAAATATACCTCGGAGAACCCCTGAAAACGAAATAAAAATTGTACTATCTAACCAATATAGTGGGACGCAATGCATGTATACCTTTTTAACGGGACACTACTAAGGTGCCCTGGTTCCCAAGGCGTCGTCGGTTCCAATCTTGAAAAAAAAGGTGTAATACACTAAGTCGTATATTTTTTTATCATAAAAAAAGTGTCCATATTAGGTACCTATTGATGATTACTATTTTTTTAGTTCTTATTTTAAAATGAAGTATAAATTTTACTGGAATAATTTAACTAAATTCAATTAATTATTGTTTATTATTATTACAACATTATTGACTACAGTATTTGGAAAAAATGTCTATTATATGCTTCGGTAATGTCAATTGGTAGGATCATGGGCTGACGTTAAAAATATTAATTTGGTTATGTTTCATAAAGTGAAAAAAAATTATTTCAATTCACTCTAGGCATCCGAAAGTATTTAAAAATAAAATGTTACTATATTTTATGTAATAATATTATCCACAATTTACTTTATGATGGTATTACACTATTACCTACCTATGATTCACTATAATTTTTTGATACTATGTTTATTGTTATATTTTATCTAAATTAAGTATGTTAAAGAAAAATAACATGAATTAAGTCTAAAAAGTAATAAAGTTATACATTTTCTATTAATTGATTTATTTATTTTTCTGCAGAACTGAAATCTTATATTTGCATTACCTGACATTATAATTTTTGGCCTCTAATTGTGACTCTACCTATATAAAAATCCTGGCGCCGTAACTGTTTTCTTGGCAGTCACATCTGAGTAAGAGAATAACACGGTTGTTTAAATTTAAATGATTTGTTTGTTTATACTTCACTTTACACGCGTACCTACTATTGTTACGATGCTTATAAACAATGAATACGATTGTCGTGCTAAACCTCAAGGGGCCCAACTCATGTATTTTGTTGGAAATAAGTAGATAAAGCAGCTGCTAGCAGTGGTGTCAGAATAAGAGGCAGCTGGTTTTATATTCTCCGTCGTAAGTGATTTCTTAACGCTTCGTTATGAAATACTTACACACTAAAATAAATAAATAAGTATCAGCTAAGTAAGTAAGTTATGTTAGTTTTAGGTTACAGTTGTAATTTTTATAGTAAATTACATGTATGATCTTATAATAAAAATAAAATAAAAAAAGTTTTATGACGGATTACCTATAATTAGTAACCTAACCGTGTCATACTAAAAATAATTAAAATATTTTCCAATAGTATACACAATGGCATTTTTAATAATATGTAGATTACAAACATTAATATAATATTATAGAAATACAGATAAAACCAATTTATTATAATGTGATAATACAATATTGTATCTAATATCTATACAACATAATATTATGGTACTATTGAAATATATTATAGTCACCTACATCTACACAAATAAATCATAAATAAACGTTTGCCGATGGCCGAAAAAATGTCCTTCGAAAACTTGAAACAATGCGTGTGCAACATTTTAGATTTCGCATTGTTTTTTTTCTGTTCTCTCCGGTTTTTGCATGCGTGTCATCCGAGAAATGCCGACGACGCTCCTCTTTTGTCTGTTCGAACGAACACCGCATAAATAAAATCAAACTGTGAAAAATAAAACATTCATAATAATAATAATTATTATTAATATTATTGTTATTAATACGGACATCGATATTTATACCGTAACGGATTATGTCTTGTTGAACGTGAATATAATACCAAGTGTAAACTAGAAATTCTGGTAATTATTAGTTTTCTTAAGTAAGTAAAACTTATCGGATACTGTGTCGCCGGGGAGCCCACAAACAGGCGGAGGCACAGATCAAAAAGACGATACATACGACCTACACGGTACATATATGTTTTATACATATGGGTTATTGTCGTTTTATTTTATTATTAAATATTTTCGGTTTTTTTTTCTCCGTTTCGTTTACTGGCTTTATATATTATTTGACTCCGCACAATACACGCTATACCCTACTAGATGACATTAAAAGTCGCAACAAATCATTCTACGTCTTCCGTGCATACCGAAAAAAACCTGTACCTACTAAGATTTCATTATTCGTAACTCATTATTATAAAATTATAATATTATTATCATCGTCTTCCTTTTCGTTCGACCAGCGTCCCAAGCGTTTGTCGTAGTTTATGACGTACGTCGTAATTTTGTATTATATTCCGTATATCGTATTGTCATTAGGCACTATCACTTATTCTGGTACCACGGTAGTTGTATCTATTTATAATATTATGTAAGTTGTCGGCTGATCATTATATACGGTCGCGGCATAAGATTATACGCGCATTCTTTGCACGGAGTTACCAGTCGCCCTGCGCCCGTGCCTTTTATACAATAATCATTATTCAATATTATTATAGCTATTGTTATTTACGAGCATAATAATATGTATTATTATTTAGTGTATATATCTATCACACCAGCTCGTTATAAATACACGAAATATGTGTGAGGTAAGCATCTACGATCTACGGAAAAGTGTACACGGC
The DNA here is from genome assembly GCF_020184175.1 of Aphis gossypii. NCBI lineage: Eukaryota > Metazoa > Arthropoda > Insecta > Hemiptera > Aphididae > Aphis > Aphis gossypii. The sequence goes on from NC_065533.1 coordinate 29,726,738, forward strand.
AATATGGCAGAATGGGTAAAAACGACGTTTTCGATGACATTTTTTGTAATTAGAGAAAAATAATAATAATAATGATTTAAATAAATTCCCACGAACGTTGTACTTACATGTGATCCATAATTTTCGTAATCGCGAGTTCGATTGCAAAAAAGGTTATGCCTATCATAATATAAAGGTAAGGATCTTAGGAAGAATCTCCTTGGCTATGGAGCTATCATCAGTGACGAGTTCGAAGTATGTCTGTCTAGACAACTCGATAGCTGCAGGTGCAGAGGGTGTGATTGACACTCATTGGGCACTCACTCAATAACAGAAATGTTTTGAGCAATTCAGATGGTTGAACCGTTGGAGACAAGCTGATATTAGGAACATATTATTCTTCTTCCTAGTTGGAGGAGAAGTTTTGCCGGAGCTGTCTTGGGGGAGAGTCTCGCTGGGCGAGAGCTTAAAGGCTTTGGCTTGAGTGCACGCCAAGTATTGGCGATGAATGCATCACGCCGTTTTTCGGCTTCACCCTGATAAACAGTGAGAAATAGCTGCTTGATAGTTATCTGCAGTCATGCAGAGGTAAAACATTAAGAAAAACTGATTTATAACTGTGTTTAATGCAGTTGTGAGTTGAGGAATGGTAAATGCGTTAATAGTATTTATAATACTTAGAATAATTTGGTTGATAGTTGAGTTTGTAAAACTCGCTTCTAACATAAAATCTTAATAAAAATGCTGCCTGGTTAATACTGAATAAAATATATTTCATTAGATTGCTTTACACTTTTAGTTTTTACTGTGTAACACATGAACAGCACTAAAAGTGTGCGTGCATGGTATGCCCAAGCACATCCTGTGATTTTTCATAGACCGAACTTTTTTCTTTATCAAAACATAAAATATTTTGATAAGTATCTAATCTTGTATATGATGGCATATCTTCCAATAATTTTTCGCACATCGATGCAGCTGCGTCTACTGTTGTTGATTAGCATTATATCTCTTATTAGATCTTTGCTCTCCGTTATAAAATGTAGTACAAGTAAATACACGCGATCTTGGTACCTACATTTATTTAGACAGTTTGTTTCCGATTTTTTAACAAAATCAACTACATTATTATTTTTCTTGATTGAATAAGTATTGTTCAGCAATACGTTACTGTATCCTGGTAGGTTTGTTTTGAAAACAAGAACCATTTCGGAGTATCTAAGGCTATTTTATTAAATGTTTTCGTATGATTTAAATCTATGTGTTCAAATCCAGGCTGTTCACCAAGTATGACTTCATAGAACATGGTTTTATGGCGACATATTTCCTTTCTTTTTCCAATTTTCAATTGAATGTATTTCTGTTTTTAATTCGTCTATTTTAGTACACATTATTATAAATCACATTAACTAACTTGGCCGCATTGGCGTTCTCATAACATTATGGCAGAGATTCCCAACTGGGGTGCTGCGGCACCTTATAAGGTGCCGCGAACTTTATTTAGGGTTCCGCGAAATTATTTAAAATATATTTTTTATTATATTATTTATGCAATAATAATTAAAAATAAAAATATATAGTTAATTTTCAATGTAAAAATTTGTTTTATAAAATACAATATGTGTTTATACTATATTACCTACATATCTTACTATTTTTTTATATATACTATACATATGCACTGCAGCTAAATAAAACCGAAGTAGTCGATAGAAGTCCTCCGGATTCTTAGAAAATGAAGAAGGGTGCCGTGAGTCAAAAAAGGTTGGGAACCTCTGCATTATGACCACCGGGTCCACGATTGTCACGAGGTTTTAAATCATGGTTTTGAATTTGAGTGTTATGACTATGGCACTATGCTGCCATGCTGCACAAGACGTGACAAGTATACGTTTTGTATTGGCGCCAAACGGACAAACGTCATTCCGTTTGTTCGATGTCGCCAACACGGTTCGGCAAAAAATTTAAACTAATTTGACATCTATAATTTATAGATTATTGTATTTAATGGACGATATAAGTTTCGTATTGTTTTGTTATAAATTGAACGATCCAAACCTTATGCACTATGCCCGCCGTCGAATTAAATTAAAAGTTCTTGTTTAATTGTTGTTTTTATTGAAGTAGGTATATATTTTGTGATTTCACCTCAAAGACGGATAATTATTTATGAATATTTATTTATATTTGATTATTTTTAATGTACGTTATACGTATGATTTGTTAACTGCTGTGGCATTACATACATATTTTCTTTTATAGAAATAACTGTTGGTTTTCTTTGTTAGGTAAGAACGGTACTAGCAAAATGTAGCAAAACTAAGCAAAATATATACTATATTTTCACCAAATGTTAATGTCAGTGGTATCTGTATATAGTTAAATTTTCAAAAAATTTTGACTTTTTTTGTTATTTATAGACCACTGAAATTTTCAATTTTTTTGAGAAATTTTTTTTAAAGTGTCGATAAAAAATTTTTGGAGGTTCCTTATGAGTTGTTTTTATTGTAGCTAAAAAAAATTAAAAATCGTTAGTCACAATTTTTTTTTATAAGCGTTTATAGTTCAAATTTTACGAAATCTGTCAAAAACGCGAAAATTAGTAATTTTGAAGTTGAAAAATCATAAAATTTGTTGTGTTTATAACTAAGAATTAAAATTATAACACTAAGTTTTCCATAAGTTTTCTTTCAAGTAACTATAGAGAAAACTCATAACATCATTATAGGAAAAATTTTATGTGCGTTTAAATTTTAAATTTTTACGAAATAGCGTAACGACAACGATTTATCCCAAACGATTTTAAATATTTGTTATTATTCAAAAAGTATAAGTCATAGGTACTTGAAAATTTTACCAGTTATTAAGATTTGCGTTTTCTTTACATGATTTAATTTTTAAAATATTTTGAATTTTTTTGAGCTATTTATAGACAACTGAAATTTTCAATTTTTATAAAAAAATATTTTTGAAGTGTCGATTAAATTTTTTTGGTCATATCAAAATACTTGAAAATGTAATACAAAGTTCCTCATAACTCTTTTTTTATTAGCATTTGAAGTTCAAATTTTGACGAAAATTCGTCAAAATTATGAATATTTGCAAATTATTTTGTAGGTATAATTCATAAAAATGTTTATATAGGTAGCTAAGAGTTGAAAATTTAATACAAGATTTTTCATAAGTTTAGCTTACAATAACTATAAAAGAACTTAAATTTTGGTGTATTCAGGCCATTAAAACATAAACCACCTTTTTCACCAATCACTGGAAATTATATCCTAGGCTGACAAATCAGCTTCGTTCAGAATCGTTTTTCGTATACAATGATACCTATCATTGCATTCAAATTTAACCTACCCTAGTCCCTCGGTCCACCGCACCCCCTAATGTACAGCAGAACGGTACCCACTTGCCTGTTTTTTTTTTTATTATAAACAACAACACTATACATAATATATTTTAACAAAATTATTATACTTTTATAAATACAATAATATACTTTTCAAACTAAAATAATAATTATTATTTTAACAAATTACTATTTGTTAATAAATGAAAATTAAGCATTATTGAATTTACTAATGAATTTTTGTTCAGTGTAACTAAGCATTTTGTATGCAGCCAACAGCTATAGGTGAATACTTTTAAGAATATTGAACAAATTAATTTATTTATAAATATCAGCAATTAATTTTATTTTTTTAATTTGTATAATCTGAGTTTTATTTTTGTGTTTTAGATTCTGAACGGAACGGACTCAACGGAGTGACGAATGTATTGATTTTACAATGATGTGTGTTTTTTTGTGTCTGTGTACAGCATAACTAGTCGAAATAATGCTTTAATTTCAAACGTCGGGGTTTATTCAGAATTTATGACGATGGATAAAATACTGATAAATTGTTTCTGTATCGCCATTTACTTATAAGAATAAAATATTTGGCAAAAAATGTTCTTTGCTAATAATAGACCTGAGTTGTTCACAATGTTTTTCCAATAAAAATCATCATACCTATTACCTACTATTATTATATTTATATCTATGCCATTGGTTATAATTTCAGATTTATAAACATAGATTTTAAATTGTATATCTTTTTATAATAATAATTATGTATGGCTATACGTATATCAAAATATTATAGGGTGGGCTTAAAATGGCTCAGTGAGGTTTTAGCCCGTTTAAGCCCTCTATTTAAGTCCATGACGATCTACTCTCATCAGTAAACTGTTTATAAATTGTTTTTATTTTGTTTTGTAGGGAGGATTAATTACGTAGCTTTAATCGTTTTATTTGTATCGGGTATTTTATTGCATACATATTTTAATGTTTGGTAAAATATTCCTTAAGACAAATTTAAAAATTATAAATGTTTACCGGGTTGTTTTATTTTTAGAATTAGAATCATTAGTTTTTTGTTACAACTCGTACCGTGCGAGTCAATAGGATTTATAATTTCGTAATTACGTTGTTGAAAAGTTGAATTTATAACAAAATAAAATTTTATAAAATACTGTATTATACGCACGATATGGCGTACCTACGTTATCTATATCGATATAATCGTTGTTTATACAGTTTTAACTATTCTCTCAATCATATATTCACCTTCTATACAAAGTTTAAATATTCATATTACTAATGCTTTCAGTAATGTAAATACCTACACATAGAAGGTTCAGTAACCAATTAGAAAATCGTCTAAGGTTTTCGTTGGTATAATTTAATGAATTATTGTATTGTACTTGGAATTGGATATTTGTTTAGTGGTTTAACTTTTGTAATTTAAAAGATTTCTTAAACTCAAGAAAAAAAAATTGATTATTCATTAAGTTGTCTATACTATAGACTATATAGTGTCTTGTAATATTTTAATGTTGTCGATTGTGTGTGTGGTGATATTATTAATTTGTACATTTTTTATTAATAAATAAGTTGCTAATAATTGTACTTATAATTTTCACATGGTTGAATATGTTATGAAGCTGAAATAACAATAAAAAAAAAAATTTTAATATGTAGGTACCTATTCAATAAATTTTAATTATTTTATGTACAGTATTATGAATTTGTAACATGGTTGTATACTTAAAGTAAGTGAACACACATGTCTCATTGAACTGTTCGTGAGATGGTGAACTAAATTCTACAAATCGTTTCTCTATCAAGTAGGAGTGTGTAGCATTGACGATTTTGAACCGGGTATTCATTAATAAATGAAATGTAGCAAAACGGACATCACATCATCAAAAAATCTGTACTTTTGTTAGTAAACGAATGATCGCGCCTGATTGTGGACGGATTGTTTTCAATCAAAAAAAAAGTATAAATATAGCTGGTTGGTCATGATAAAAACTGTATTTGATTCGTAGAAGTTTAGACGGACTGGTTTAATAAAAAAAAATTTGTTTCTTGTAGTCGTAAGTTAATCTCAAGTAATTATATGGTCATGCTGGATTAGTGAGTGAAGCCATAACAAACAAATATCGAAATGTTCCAAATTTTAGCTATAGAACAACTATAATTAAAGCTAAGCTTAATAATTAATTGTTTTCACTCTAAATAATTTATATATTTTTATTTCAAATTATTATTTTTGTTCTTAGTCAAATTTAACTTTGATCATGTAATGTTTATTTCATATTTAATACGGAAAACTCAAGTTTTCTACTATTTTTTCGGTTATTAAAGAACAACTAAAAAATTATACAAATTTACGTAGGGTAATATTTAATGCATATGTGGACAATAAGTCGTATAGTTAGTATTACTTAGACGTAAGAAATATATGTTTTGCACAACGTGATCATGCCAATTTTATTTTTATATGCGTGTGTGTACTTACAGGTAAATACTTAGTGAGGAATTCCTGGACCGTCCTCGTTATTCGAACATACTGGGTTTCTGCAGCATCGAGAATTTAATATCAAGTAAATATTTTATGTGAGATTACTCACTCATTATTATACTCGCGCGGACAACTCACACATACGTGTGCGCATATTTGATTCCTACCGGTGTGGTCTTTTATATTAATGACACTAAACATTTATCGTTAATTAAATTAATAAATGCATTCAGAATACGATTCGAAACCTATTAATAAAGTCATAAATGATACTTCATATATGTATGTATATAAGAGGAAACGTCACTGGTTACGTATAAATGTACAACGATTATATTATTTTCCAGACATATTATGCAATGAGAGGACAACACGTTTTTAGTAATAATTTACATAATATATTAGATGAAATTGGTTCGGTTTCCGGTCATTTATATAGCTTTATTTTTACTTATATTAACTTATTGACAGTATGTCTACGGTCAAAATAGCATAGCGTCCACTCATTTCGATTACACTTCATCAGTTATACGTTAACAATTATAGATGGGATAACTTATTTTATCATTGCTTATTTCCGTGTAGGCACATTAAATTATATTATAGTACCTATTCAACAGTAGTAAAAACTTTATATTGCCTCGAATCTAATCAATCCCATCGATGATAAAAAATTAAAAATCCACCATTAGCTTGCGATATTCATGATGCGGTCAATTAATAATTTTTATTGAGCGTCGTAAACAATGTTTACTGCAACATATATTATAGGTAATAATCAATGAAAAAATATATATTATATGTATATTCTATAGTATAATATAATGTTAATAAATTCGTTATTTATTTTATTTCAAATTTCGAGTTTAATAGTTTGCATGTAATGAATAATGCATAATTTTAGTGATTTGTTTACAAGAACGGCATCAAAAAAACACTAAACCCAAATACATGGAAATAATTTGCACTACACATTATACGTTATATTATTATTATATGTATACGTGCCCATTTAGTTCTCGACGACAATTGTTAATTTATTTAAATGTTGATTAATGACTATTGAAACGAGCAAGTGTGAAGTTATTAATTCGCTTTACTCTGCTATAGCAGGTCCGATCAGTGGTAATTAAAATAATTAATTATACCTACCTAACAACCGCAACATTGTGTTGGTAGTAGGTTTTACTTCTGTAGTCTGCTCGCGTGGGCCGTTGGTTCGAGTAAAATGTATATTTCCGAGGAGCTTAGTTCGGTTTCTGATTTTAATCGGAATAAATCCGCATCGCAAAACAATTCGTATCGTACTTCTGATCTCCAAATGTTATTTTATTATTTTGGTAGTGGCGATCACTAGCGAGATTGATTTTAATTTACTAATACATAATATTTTAAGTAACTAAAAAATTAGGTCATAATAACCGATTAATATATTGAAATATTAATTAAAAGTTATATTTATAAAAATATAATTTTCAGTATACAATCTGCGACAAAACCGATAAGATACATTATACAAACTGCGGAAATTTATTTTATAAATAAAAGCAAAGTAATCTTCTCTCACATTTGAATATAAAGACTTTGAACCAATCATATGACGTGATATTAAGGAAATTCACTACCAAAAACATCATAACACTTATATAGTAAACAATTTGAAAGAAGATGGACAAATTTCAAGATGTGAATTTTTTAAAAAAGTAGGGGACACCCGGACAAAGTGAATATATTAAATTCAATAATAAAGAATGTTTATTTGTTATTCTAATTTAAGAATTTTGAACTTTTAATCTACAATAACATAACCTTTAATGAGCAATATTTTTTTTTTTTTTTTAAATCAAATTATTCACTTTGGCCGGATAATTTATAAAATATAAAATAATACAATCAATGTAAATAATGTACATTATTTCAATATTAATCAGTCAAAATCTTCACAGAAATCACAAATGAATTGAGATCTTCCTAGATAATATGTATGTCTTCATGGTATTTTTCACAAATACAACACATAATCCAATCTTCAAGGGGTTTTCCTTCAGGTCCCTTTAAATATTTTTCTGAGCAAATAAGACAGATAAGATTACTTTCAGACTCATTTTCGTTTTGATTTGACTTCTGTTTTGATGTTTTTTTCACTTTGCGTTTTGGTAATTTTTTTGTCGCTTTAGCTTCTGTATTTTCAGCCTTTTATACTGTAATTTTTTAATAGGGCTACTATAGTTAAAACTTCTGCCCGTTGTCCTTTTCGTTTTCTTGTTGATATCTTAGCTAAATCAAATTTAGGTATTGCCCGAATTTCCTAGGAGGAAACTTTTTGAAACTTTTTTGAATACAATATGTGTACACTTTTTTTTGTATTTTTTGGTGTAGTTTTTTCATAACTTGTTGGTTTTAAAATAATAGAGTTCATTATTGGTTCTAAACTTGTACTAGGTATATTATAATATATAATCCAGATTATAATCTGGAAATGAGAATACCACTCTAATATATTATGACTAATATGCCCAACTGACGGCGTTCCGAAGAAGAAGATTCATTAGTTTATGAATATTTAATAAAAATATGCATACATATGATTACAAGGATCCATTGTACATAATTCGATAATGGTCCTATTTAGATCGGAATAGTATTTTTTGTTGACAATAATCTGTTTTAAAATCAAAAATAATTTTTTTAAATATAAATTTATACAATTTGTACAGACTACAGAATTAACTTGTTCAAGGTTGAAGGTACAAATTATGAATGGACGTAAATAAGCGCGGCGTTCAAATCACCCGAGTGTAATCTAAAAACAGAAATGCATTGAAAATACATTGGAAAAATAGGAGTTTACAATTGCACTCTGTCTTTTTTGGATAGATAGGCCAATTGCGCTCAGTTGTTTTCAGGGATTATAATATTATTCTACATTACACTTAGTATATAAAAATATGTATTATAAATAGATTTTTTCAGTCAATACAAAAAAAATTATACAATAAATATCAATATTAATAGTATTTGTACAATATAAATCTATACCAAATCATACACATAGATACACGTCAATAGACAATAATACATAATTAATATACATAAAAAAAGTAGGTCAGCGCATTTCGGGATGTTTGTCCATCGTTCCTTCGGTCCTCGGACAGGATAGTGTAATATTTTACTTTAGGTATTCATTTTGATTACAGTATGATTGTATTCGATAAAAACCGATTCTGAGCAAACGAGGGGATCTTTTTTATTTAATTTTATTCGTTTCTATGGTGATAAACAAAGCCGTAATTATTTTATATTACATATAATCGTATAGTTGTACATTTTTTCTCCTTTAACCGCTTTTATTTCGAGTATCATTTCAAAAATCGAAAAATGACCTCTTTAAAGTACTAGCTTAAGAACATAATAACTTTTCAGAACATTTTCCTATTTCAGAATCTGTATTTTTATAGTTTGTAGTCCACATTTTTGAATATTCCTCCACCAAGCTAATGTTAAATGAAACCTACAACCTACCAGAATTATTTGATAGCAAAGTAAATACTGTATCGCTGATAAAAATATTTGGAACAAAATTCAAAAATTCCACCAACAAATATTTTTTCACAAGTACATAAAAATTCTAAATTTGTTTTTGTTGAAAAACATATTATATTTGAAATACCATCGTTTATTAATAATATATTCTCACTTTTGTATGTACTTATTATACTTGTATTTTTGTTTTTTAATCTACATATTTTTAGATTTTTAGTGCATATAAATGCATATTTCAATGCATATTTTTCCAGTTTTTAGTGCATAAGTGCATACTTATTTAGGCATTTTCTAGAGCATGAACCACAAGCCCTGATAATAATCATTATCCAGAGTTTCTTCTGGATACTAATTTCACTAATTTGTGTTATCCCTTATGTAGTATGGCTGCATACGAACTGAGTCCCAGTAAAACTTTTTATGACGAATTGAGTCCCGGGTTGTTTTAGGGTATATACCAACTGAGTCCCGTCAAATTAAAAAAAAAACATTTTCCTTTTCATTTTTACACTTTCAAAAAATTCTACAGGTATGGTTAAAAATGTTTTTTTTTTTTTTAATATTTTATAATATAAATATATAATAATATAGGGGTAAAATACAGTATGAATAATTTCAAATTTGTGTATAATTTAATAAATGTAGGTAATGATAAAATAACATCATTTTTTGTATTGGTAAAAATGTATGGGATAAGCATTGTATATATTCAAATATAATTATTGTGTTTGATTGCAACAGCTGCATACTTTGATACTTTCATATTTTTCTTTTTCTAATTTTTATATACTTTGCTTTTATATTTTACTCAAAATAATACTCGGGCTCAATTCGTATATGTCCCGTTTGTACCAGGAACTCAATTAGTATATTTTTTTTTTACCTTCAAGTATAGGGACTCAATTAGTATACAGCGTATAGTATATTCGACATACGCAACGAATAAGGCAGTAACTCAATGTTCGCTACTTTTCAGTAGAAGCAAATTAAAGTTTGAATTACAATTATTATTCTTATATTATTTGGATTTTATTGAAACTTACACAACATTTCATTTGTTTATCACTAAATATGGCCTGATATCAATTTTATTAAAGTTTGGATTTCCCTGGGTTTTCTTTGAGTTACTTCCTTTCACAAAAGGAGTTAACTCAAGTTACCACAATTTTCGTGGATACAATTTGACCAATATAAAGCAGTAACTTCTTCTTTATTAATATAAAACAAAATACAAAATACCTTTTTCAACCTTGAAAATAATATAAAATAATAATAATATTATAATAGTAAAATGAATGATAATTAAAAATAATTAATGATAATAATAGAAAAATGAATGATAATTAAAAATATTATTATATTGTATTATCATTAACAATACCAATAGATCCCTTCTTATTTTGAAAAAAAAAAAAATAATAAAACCTTTTTCATCATTTAAAATACAAAATGTAGTAGTAATTAATAAGAATATGGAACTTTAATAATATTATTTAAGTCATTTTTTTTGATTTGAGATTTTCATAAAATGAATGATAAGTTTTAGGTATAAGACCCTTTTTACATAGAGATAAAAGGTCTTGGATTTTTGCTTCCTCTATACACAGCTGTTCTTTATATGCTCTTATGGGAATTATGAGTTTGTCATATTGGCCTCTTTGTCTTTTTTTTATAATATTAATCTGTATAGAATCTGTTGAACTTAAATTGTACTTTATCTGAATTACATAAGGAAATTCATAATTAACAGACATTTCTTTTATATTATTCCACTTGATTAATTATTATTATAGTCATAATTTATGATAATAATATTATAATATTATGATAATGATTCATATTATTATCATTGTTGCTATTAACATCAAGACAAAATTGGAAATTAATTTTAGTTTTCTTTGATTAACCTATTAATAAATAATAAAAATATAAAATATTATAGTACTGTAGGTAGTACCAACCATTAAATAATATTATTAAATTGACTGTATTAACTATTATTGCATTTAAAAAGATAAACATTGATAACAATGTTATGATATTAAGTATGTTATAAAATAATAATTATAATAATATTATTATTATATAATTATTTTACACGTGGTTAGGTACTACTTACTTCCTTGAAAGAAAAAAACAATCCGAAGAAAAAAGAAGTAACTCAATTTACGTCAATCTTCGATGGTAAAATGTATTTTATGATGACGTAACTCAAGTTCCTTCTTTTTTCTTGGGATTTCACTATTTCCAACTATTTTTAGATCCTGTTTTACTCTCTTCACAATCATGATACAGTTACTGCCGTTTTCGTAGGAGATAGAGCGAAAAAATGTCTATAACGCCATAGCAGTAACTCAATTTTCGATTTTTTTGAGTTACTGCCTTATTCGTTGCGTAATTATGTCTATATAGTACTTGATGTCACTCATAGACAGTGTGTGAAACGTACAAATTAGGCGGATAAATAGGTGGATAACGATCTTTAGTGATAATGAAAACTTGTTATAGTCTATCACTCAAATTCATACTTTATAATATGTTCGTTAATAATAATAAATATGATATTTTATATTTCGCCCTACGTCGAGTCGGGATAGGTATTATTATCAGCTTGTAGCTTGTCGTATTTTCCAGTAAATTCGTATACGTTTTGCTTTAAATTAAGTATATTTGAATGTATATTAGTTAGCTATATTTAATTGTGTATATACATATGTAACTTTTTCCGCCGTGTAGGAACTTACATATGTCTATGTAAAAATAAGGAACCTAAAATATAATTAGCGCAATTGCAAGATCTTGGCGCAATTGGTGTACCTACTGATCTAAAATTTAAGTGGCGCAATTGGTATATCGACCTAAAGTACAAATATTGTTTTAGGCACAACTGGTTCATGCCCGGGAAAATATTGTTTAATTTTAGTTGAGTAACGCTCAAAATTAAATATTAGCATTTCGACGCGTTCGAACGTGACAGAACGCGCGTCTTATTTACGTGTGTGAATTAACCCATTTAAAAGTACATGTTTAATTTTGAGCAAGTAATCGCGATATTCGAAACGCCTAGTGTGCAATCCCCTTAAACACACAAAAAGTGCGAACAATTATTAAATAATAATTAATACACGTTAGTATACAAAACACAAATATAATAAATAATAGCTTGTGTTAGGTAAGATTGGGTTATTCATTGTCTTGGTGGACCGACCTAAGTCTTCCAGCCTGGACTTCGCAACACGATCTAAACATATAAAATATAATAATTACTCTTAATATTCACTGTCGGAAATTTAAAAAAATAAATAAATCATATTATTAACTTCCAGAACATTGGCAATTGATTTTATATGTAAATTATATGTCCTATCATTTTATTTCGCTATTATTTATTTAAAATATAAGAATTTACAATCTGTATAATAAACAATGAGTACAATAAGCAAATTGATAGTGGCAAGGCGTTAGGGGGTGTGAGTTGGGAAGTCGACCTACAGTGGCAACACCCCAATATACATGCCATGTTTACATGTTTAATGTATATTAAGCACTAATACCATTATCACTATTAATACTAAGGTATACCATGTTTCCACACTAAACGTGGAACACTACAATGTTAAAAGCAGAATAAAAATTAATTTCTGTTGCCGAATTGTCGTGGTAGCCATCAATTTTAGTACAAACCTTGCGTGCTATTTTTTTTTTATTCCATTTTGTGTACCCTTTGAATAAAAATTATAGACTGTGTGAATAATGTTTTGTCATCATCGCAGAGTAAGAAAATACCTCGTGGCTTATTTTTGACAATGATTAATAATTGATTATTGACCGCAATGTACCCATACTATTGTAGTCGCGGAATACAATATTAAAGAAATAATAACAATCTACGGTCGAGTTGCGGGCAAGTTTTGTACGAAAATGTTATCAAAACTTTATTTTGGACCGTGCAATCTGCTGTACCTCAATGTTCGAAACTTCGAAGTTTGAAGTTACAAAACAAGAAAACTAACATAAGTAATTCAATTATAACTACTGTCGTAAAAATTGCACATGGTAGCAGCATGTTCTCTTGTGGGATCAGAGTATATATTATGTATATATGATTCATTACAATACCTCGTAACTAAATTAATTTTGGTACTTTTCAAGAGAGACAAAAATACCAAATAATTATTGTTACACATTGACTACATTCTTTTTGTTTGCATTTTAAAACAACTCATATTTTTTTTTTTTTTTTGAACGTTATATATATAAATAAACCATGTATTTTTTTTATGTACCTACACAATTTAAAGAAATACGTGATATTGCTCTACCAGTAATTAAGATACAAGGTATTTCTATTCAATATACGAACTACGAAGTAATAGTAATATGACTATTTGTTATAAACAATAAACATGTATAAAAATTAAAAACAATATTGAATGGTAAGTAACATTAATTGTTTATTGTCAATATACCTATACTTGTTTTCATTTTTGAGGGTATACGATCAAGCGAAGTGCCGGAATAACAAAGCAAATTATTTTACTAAATCATTATCTTTCCGAATTTAAATAGCGAATATAATTTTCTACTTAAAAAATAAATATTTAATATTAACACTGCGAACTAACCTCCCCCCCAATTACGGCTTTGAAAACGAGCATATAAAAATAATACCAACACAATTTGTTAATATTCTATCTATTAATTATTTAATTTATCTCTACATATTTATTGCATTTTTTTTCACATTTCATAATTTTTGTAATGCAAATATTTCAAATTTTTCATGCATATTTATCTGTTTTTTAGAGCATACGTGCATATATAATGGTAAAAAAATACAAACTATCATAAAATAGAGCTTGAAACTTGATGATCTAAAAATCATTAAAATATGACTTATTAGTCTTAAGACACAGTATTGAATTTTAAAAATATTTGAATCCGGTTTTTACTTATATAAGTAACAAAGAATCTAAGTACAAAATAAAAATACTATGATATTTTTTAAAGATACAAGATAGAATTATACATATATCTGGAATACATGTAAGATAGAAGATACTATGTATATTTATTTATTTACCCATTTGCCTTGTATACAATTTTCTTACGTTAAATTTCACTATATGGGTCTTGAACTGATACAAAAAATTTTATCTATGACAATTGACTTGATAACGAAATAAACTAGTGTATTTCACGATTTTTTAATCAAAAAATTACATCAACTACTCTGACCAGACTTTCAACTTGGAGTGGATAATTATTAAAGTTTTGACTTAAACAATAGGTTTATTTTTTCAATTTTAAAATTTAAAAATTATGTTTGCATAGATTAATTTTGTTGAACAAGGTTAATGACAAAGACAGAACTTTTCCGCAAAAACGGACGGACCGATTCATCATATGAAACCATCGTAGAAGGGCTGTCTCTCGGCTGCGATCACGACGTCGTCGTCTGGTGACGATATCATAGAATTATACGTATTTTCAGGCCGAGGTAAAAACGTGAGACGGTCTGGTGACGATTGTTGTGGTATATCGTAGTGTGTTGATAAAGTAGAAACAATAATACGGTCGAGGGGTTTCCGCGAAGGCACACTGCTGCTGCTCCATAACGCCGTCACCGACTCATCAATATGTATAATGACGACAGTAATAATAAATAAATACAGAACACGACACGGTTGTTGTAAACTAGAAGAAAGGATTTATATGCGGAGAGATCGCTATAAAAAATACTACGCGTGTGTGTATGTGTGTGTGTGTGTATTATGTGTATGTGTCTGTGTCACTGTCCGCGACTATAATCTATTATTATTATTATTAAGTTTTCAACATCGATTAAACGTTGTACCTACAGTACCTATACTTGTATCATTAATCGCGTTGCTCGCAGTATTTTTAAAAAATAATAATAAATTATATCATTTCTTCTCGGATATATGTTTTATACCCATCGCGATCCGCGTACACACACACATATACGTATATATATTAATAATTTATCGTACAACGATACGTCTGCTTTACTGTTATTATATTACAATAATGACAATGATAATCCGACGAACCTCCTCCCGTACATAGGTCGTGTTACACGGCCAGCGCGTATGTATAGAGAGGTACCTATATAATATTATCACGTTATATTGTGTAAACCATAAACGTCTATGGGAATCGACGCACACGACTTGCGTTTTTGCTGTCGTGTCGAGAAATGCCATTTTTGATTTTTCCCATGGCCGTATACAATATTGTATTGACGTGTATTTTCGTCAGTTCTACTGTGGACGAATCTTTTGCAAGCGTCGAGTGTTAATGGGGCCTATATATTTTATTGTATTATTACTATATTGTACAAATACTTTTTCGAATTTATTCGCAAAACGACAAATCGTCTACGTACCTACGCCGAGTTTTAATTTAAAATTATTTTGATTAAAAAAAAAAAAAAAAGACATACCAATGACTACGTTACCACGGTAACGTTATTATATATATATATATGTATATATATATTAATCGTCGGTTGTTAGTAGTAACTTTTATGTATAATATAATATGTTAAATAATATTATTATTTAGCGTTGTATAAAAACATGTACGATCGGAGATTTCGGATCGATTAAAATTAATACACCGACCCAACGAATACCAACGTCAGTTACACGCGTAGTGTGTATTATAATGATAGGAATGGAAATCGGGCGATAACCAAGTGCGAATATATTATTGTGTACATTATAATATCGTTGTGTTCGGGCCATAGCAACGTCATTATAATAATATAATATAACAACCCGACAAACCGTCCAAATTAAACATAAATAAATTTCAGAGCGACGCAAATTGCGCCGAATAATTTATGCACAGCGTATTATTATTAATATAGCAAAACGCATGTTTTGGAATATTGGCTTCAGATAATGGGTTTCGTTATCTTTTGTACACAACGTTCTCTGTATTATTTATTAAAATATAATAAAGTATGAAAATAATAATAATCCTGATAATTATTGTTAGAAGCTGCCAAACCGCTATCAGAGAAATATTTTTGTGTTGGTACAATTTAGAATCGAACGATGTGATTTGATGTCCATTTTTTAGAATTTTAAGTCTTACTTAAATATAAACACCAAATATATTATACAATATTTATTTTATGAATTTATAATTACAAAATAATTTTCGTGATTTAAACTTTTTCAAAATTTGATCTTTAAATAGGTATATTAGCAATAACGAATCTTGTACAGAAGTCCCAAGGCTTTTGCACAGCAAAAATTGTATCAGTATAAAAATTATAAAAATAAACAAAAATTTATCACAAATTATAATAGATACTCACTTATGGAATCACCGGGCACAGCATCAACAAAAAGCTACATTACGGGGGCTTTGTGCACGTCCGTCGATTCTTACTGACGTCGTTGAGCAGCGCTGGTTAGCATAGAATGCCATGACCTGCCGGCTAACACTTTCCCGGTACCTACACGGTCACAGGTCTATATAATGTCGGGCTCTGGTGTACGTGATGTACCACTGTCAAACGGATAATGCGAACGACGGTCGAAAGTGTGCTGCGAACATGTGGTTGGATTTTTTTTTCCAAAAATCACTCCTTACCGACACCCTATCCTATAAAGAACATACCAACTAACAACAAATATAATAATTATTATTACTTATTTAAAAATATACATGGTGCACAATGTACACACATCAGAGGACTGTTGATCTGGTTCGGCACCACTTGCATGTAATAGCTACGGCAGGGCTCCTACATAAACAATATAAGAATACAGTAGCAACATTTAAATCAAAAAACAAAATTGAAAATATTTTTAAATTTTACTATGTACCTAAAATACTAAAAATTTGTTTTTCTCGATTATATTTTAAAAGGCACTGAACATTTTTAAATTTTGTTTTAGAGGGCTGTTGAATTTTTTAGTACAACTCGATACTAACCAGAATAAAATATACCTACTTTAATCAGTAAGTACCTATCAATCACAATACATTAATAATCGTCGTTTATACTTCTTTACCAAGTCGATCGATGCAATTAACAAAACCTAATTTACGTGTAACCGCCAAAAAACTTTTTTTTCTTATTTAATTCTGCAATTTTATTGTTTATTTGTTTTTGACTCGTGTCTGTAATAATACCTAAATGTTAATAATTAATCGTATAATTTCACTGCTCTCCGAGCATTGTAAATTTCGGGCGTGGGGGCCGTTTAGCGTGTCGAACGAATTTAAAAAGTTTATTTATACGGTAAAAAAAAAGTGTTAAAACTCATAGTACGCGGTGTTCACATTTTCCGAAAACTGTTTGTATACGATTTCCCACAGCGTACTACCGTTGAAATCTCGACGACCAGGAGTGGGGTACGAATGAATTTTTTTTTTTTTTTTTTTCATTAAATCGGCGTACGACAACTCTGTGACGGCGGCACGAAGAGGGGAGGGGTTCGATGATGCCATCATTTAGGCGTACGGTAAAACAATATCGCGGTGCGGGCGCGTGTGCCTAGCCGCGCCGCAGCCGACCGTGTCCCGGCCGTTCTCCACAGACTCCTCGTCGAGGAGACTCGAACCGGACGCGTAAAATTTAATATATACGGCGGATACTTATCTCTGCGCGCGACTCGTATGCATACGCGTGAGCTCGCCTTCTCTCCGTTCTCTCTCACTCAAAAACACACACACACACACACACACACTGCCGGCGCGGTCCACTTTCAACATAAATTTGTGTTTAGTCCGCCGCCCGCCGCCACTTGGGTGGTCTCACTCGTGCGTGCATGTGTGTGTGTGTGTGTGTGTGTGTGACTGCGCGAGATTTGCACTGTGCGGCGGCGCAACGTATTGTACCCGCACCGTTGAATATTATTGCAAAATACGTCTCCGCTAATAATACACTCGTTCGCCGCCGCCGAGTAGCGCGTTCGATTTTAACGACGATTCGCCGTCGTGCATAATATATATAATATCATCATTGTTATCGTGTGCACGAATAATAATAGGCACCTACCTAAAGTTATAATATTTATAACGCACGCGAAATAACGTTGCAGCGTTATTGCGGTACGACGTATTAATGCATTCCGAGTGCATTATTTCCAAAGTTTGCTGCTCTCTCGTAGTATAAAATAGTAGGTGCCGCGCCCGTATAGTCTCTCGCCTGCAATGACCTATAAACTTATGACGAAGCGTGCGTGTGAAAAAAATGTCACGTCACTGGCAGTCGAAATAAATAAATTTCTGCAATGCACTGCAACGTCTTCATTCGAAATTATGGCTTATATCTACTTAATTTCGAGTTGTATAGCGTATACACGACTGTTTGAGTTTCATATTTTGAGACGAGAAAGCCTATTTGCTTTGACCTGTAAAACATCGTGGTCACAGCAATGAATAATAAAACAATGAACATGACTTGGTCACCCTAAAACTTTGAAATTACAATGAACAATATGAAAGCAAAAAATGAAATCCGAACGACACTAACCAGATAACTTGTATTTATTTTTCGAGCTGAAAACAATCAAAGTGAAAAAAAAAACATCGAAAACTCCTTCGTTAACAATGAAAGAAATGAAAACCCAATAAAACAAGGTGTACAGCAGTCGACAGCCGAAAAAGACTGGAACAAAAATGGCATTCCGACAAATGTGTATCCGGCCTTTTATAACCTTTCCATGGTAGTGTCTTCACAGAAAGAAAATAAGCAGTAAAAAATATTGACGACACTGTCCCTCGACAATGGCTTAATTAAATACAAAATACAAATAACTAATATTATTTACCAAAATAACAAAATAAATGAAAATTCAAACATTGACAAATTATAACAGCTGAACGTGGGTATCGGTCGGTCATTACACAACTGATCACCTGTTTGTGATACTTCACAATTAGAACCACTACCAATAGGTAATAAACACAAATAATTACCCCCATTGACTCGAGCGGGCGTAAATTAAAAAAAAAATCTCGAAAATATCCAAAACACCAATAACTTAATAAAGACGACGTTCAAAAGACATTTCTTCAGCGTCTGTAAATAATCAATATCGGCCACAACTTTAATTTGTTTTTAGTTATAGATTTTAGAATATTAAAAGCAACCGTTACAGCTTGTTGAGTAATTCGATAAAAAATAGTTTATTACAGACAAAGTTTCTTTAGTATAGTTGAAATATCGTATTGTACCAAGACTAGTGATGTTTGTTCATTGACATAAAGTTTGGAATTTGGAAGATTTATGAAATTTAAAAAAATAAATCGTCGCCACGAAACCAATTTAAAGTATAACAATTTTATTAAATACCTTTGACCCAACCTTTGAGGTAGTGAGCCTGAAATCCCTCAAAAGTTGGGTCAGTTTTGGACTAAAACAAAAATGATGGTTAAAAATATATATAGGTACGTTAAATTTTTTTATTGCTTTATATTAAGTAAAATATAATAAACTTTCAAACCTTTTATTTATTTCAAAACCAGATTACATTCTTAATGTGAACAACGTTTATTTGTTATTCGTTGGAGTGATCTTGCATATATTATTGATCTAAGCTCTAAGTCCATATTTGAAAATAACGGTTTATTTATTCCTACAAGTATCTTTTTTCTTATATTATAATAGATAATAGTACCTATATATTTTAAAAATCAACAAAAAAATATCGAAATGTGCACTAAAAGATAAAATATAAAATTAAAATTTTAAAATAAGACCTTTAAATAGAAAAATGTCAAAATGTGCGGAAAAATACATTAAAAAAATTTCATTTTTTAAATCGTTATATCATGAAACAAATTTTTTGCTCACTTAGCATAAGTATCATGCGATCAACCAGAATAAATATGCAAATACATACAAATCCACGCTTTAAATATTATGTATCTACGATTTATTATTTGAAATAATATTATATAGCTTAATAATGTTTATAAGCACTTAGAGATGTATATGTACGCAATACTATGTAAAACTATGAAGCACTAACTAGAACAGTATAATATAAATATTATTGAAGTTTAATATTAAATTTTTTAGGTACCTGCTTTAAGTCGATAACCTTTCCTTTTGACGTGAAAAAGTGGAGTGTGATCTGTGGACTACAAAAAATCACAATACCTATACATCATTCATGCGGGTTTCATCGATGCATGCACTGGTTGTGCGAGTGCAAAACGTAGGCAATAGAGTATTGTTTGTATTAAAAAGTCATAATTCCATATTGTAAGCCGTAAGTTATTGTTTATAGTTATACTTAGATTATTGATGTATATCTTTATTTCATATAATTGTCGCTACAATAAATTTTAAATGCAAGGGAGTGCTCGCAGTATGATTTGTTGTCACCAAATTCAAGTTCTTTAATTTTGATTTTGGTGTATTTTATTGGCTGTTAGAAAAAGCTTGGTATTGTGATGAATAGCGTTTGTAGTATTTTTGGATGTATGACTATGAAAATAATTATTTTTTTATTTCTTTTAACCCGTTTATCTTTAAATATATAACTATTATTAATACCTACTGATAAAATAGATAGAAACATGTTATGGTAAAATAATAAATTTTATTTTTTATTAATTTAAAATAGATGAGATTTCATAACATTTATAAATATATTACTTTTTGCCTAGATGACTGGCTCAGATGAAATTATAAGTTTCAATAACTGCACCAGAAAATATATTTTTCAGTAGATCCTTTGCAAATTATATTGCTTGCTATAAGAATTGGGTTAAAATACAAACCTCTTGTTTTGGGTGGAAGAAGGCGATAAGCACACTACAGTCTTTATTTGAACATAATCATTTTATAATAATAGATTTGAACAAATTTGAATGAAAATAAATGATTTGACAAATTAGTAAAGTTGAACGATTTTAATTTCTACTAAAAGTTTATATAAAAAAAAAAATAATGATTGGCCTAATTATAATTTAATACAACTAATCAGTACCCAAATTAAATACCAACAAAATAAATATTTATAATATAACTTAAGTAGTGTATTTAATATAATATAACTACAAAATTATTTAAATATTCAATCTTTGTAGAATATAATGGTAGGTGGATTTAATAGGTTTAATTGAAATAATTTAGATGTGGTTAAGTAACTTATTTACTAAAACAAAAAACCATGAATGTGATGACAGTAATAAAGAAGATATCGTTAACGAGGAATCAATCAATATTTCATCAAATCAAGAAGATAAACCATTCATAAATGATTTGAAAGAAAAAGTTGAACGCGTAAAAGAGATATACGCAAAATTACAAACATTAAAAGACAAACAAGATTTAAATTTAAATAACAACTATATAGATAAAGCACAAGAAAAAAATGACCAAAGCACGTCGACAAATGAAGATGAAAAAAATTTAGAAATAAATAATTGTAGATTAGAAGATGTCCTAAGGATTATACCAATTATAGAAACAAATCTACAAACACTTACCGAAAAAGTAAATACAAATATATGTAACAATAAGTAGTTTTTTTACTTTTTTAAAATTATTATAGGTATCTTGTCTATCTGGCTTACTTGATGAGAAGCAAATCAATGCCAAAACATTAATTGACCAAAATATTATTTCAAACAGTTCTACTATAAATAGTGCTCCAAGCTCTGTAAACAAATTAAACTGCATTGCGAATAAAACTACACTGTTAAATAAAGATACTTTACCGGAAATAGATTCTAAAGAAAATATGAAAACGCATAAAAAGAAATCAAGTATTATGATAAAAAAAAAAGAAACTAATCAAAAGGTTAAAGTTAAAATAAATTCTACCGAAATTATTGATAAAAATGATGAAACAGATCAAATAAAGCACGAAGAAAAAGGTATTAACAATAGTAAGTTAGTTGACCAATTGACCAATTTAGATTGTCAATTAGAATCCTTTTTTAAAAGTATACAATCAGCCTTATCTCAATACAAAATTGATCAAGTAAAAGAAAAATCGGAAATTATGGATAATCTATCCAGACTAGAGAATAAAATTAACATAAACTATTCAAAAATGGATAAATTAATGTCCAATGTTGATCACTTAAGTAAAACAAACGATCATGTTAAACACGTCTTTATGCATAACCAATCAAGTATCGAAATAGAAAATAGACATGAACTGAAAAAAAGTAAAGATGATATTAACGTTTGTATTGATAACCTTATAAAACCAAATCCTAATGTAAAACAAACGCAACCGTCTATTACTGCTGATAATCCAAACACGAGCAGGCAAATTGGTGGCAAATGTACAATTAATCGGTGTGTTTGCCAATTAATAGACCACACTAATGCTGCTAATACACAAATTATAAATTCACACAATGATAACAATCAATCAAAGTACGGTGATATTATTTTATGTGAATTTTTAAAAACACAGCCAACTTTGGAAAGGATTAAACAAAACGAGTATCAACCCAAAGTAGTACAGATGAATCAATTAACAAATCAAATCAACGAACAAAAAAATAACCATTTAACAGTTTGTTCAAATAAATCGTGTCATATTACAAACATTTGTGATGGAAATCAAATCGATGACCAAAAAACTAGCCATTTATCAGTATGTTCAAAAAACTCAAACCATTTAACAGATAGTTGTTTTGAAAATAAAATCGACGAAAAAAAAACTAGCCATTTATCATTATGTTCAATAGAATCAAATCATTTTTTAAATAGTTGTGTTTTAAATCAATTCGATGACCAAAAAACTAGTCATTCATCATTATGTTCAATAGAATCAAATCATTTTTTAAATAGTTGCGTTGAAAATAAAATCAATAACCAAAAAACTAATAATTTATCAGTATGTTCAAAAAATCATTTAAAAAATAATGATGTCACAAAACCAGACGAAGAACAAAAAATTAACCGTTCAAACTTATGTCCCAAGCCATCAGTCCATCAGTTTTTAAAAACTGGTGTTGAATTTGACACAAATTCAAATCGACCGATTTCAAAGAAATCAGTTTGTAAAAAAAACAATATTTGTGATTTCCTTTCATCTCAGCCAATTCCAGAATGGATAAGATTAAACGAGAATCTCATTGCATCAGATGATCTATGCTGCCAATATGCTGCTCAATCATCAACAACAAATAATAGTTTAAATATTATGAAGTTTTATAATTTTGAACGAATAATAAAGGACAACCATGACTGCAATGACGATATAGTTTACGAAATTACACGGAAATAACTTCAAAATGTTTTTATTTGCTTATTCATTTTATAATAATCATCCATTGTTATAGCCTATAGATCATGAAGGATATGGAGATCGAATCTGTGGAAAATATAGCGTTGGTAATAAGAGAAAAATAAACATCGAAATTGCATTAACTGGAAATATTCTTTTATTTTATTATTATTATTTTTTTTGAAGAAGAAGAACCCTTTAGTGATGTAGATCCTTTGACAAGATGTTATTATTATTTTTTTTTTTAACCATACGTAACTAATGTTTTCTTTTATTTCTATAATCTCATTACTTATTATTACTACAGTAGTCACTCGATAATTCGAAAAACTCCATAAATCGAACTAAACGCTAAGTCTCGAGAGGAAATCTCTGTAATTTGAAGAAAATACATGTATTCCGGTCCCTCGATAATTCGAAATATCTGTCAATGAGACATACACTACAATTCGAATTTCCTTAAACGCGATTATAATATGTTAGTCCATATGTATAAAAATTATGTACTATCTACTTGACATACTCGTAATGAAACTAATAACAACGGTGGTTAAATATTATCGTACTTTACCTACCTAGGTAATCTAAACTTTAATCGTATCATTTTACCAAAATAAACCTTTCCAATGAGTATTGCGTCGTTTAAAGTGCAACAGTGCGTATCTCAGTTTTGGTAGGTTTTCAGGAGAGGCAAAAAACATGTTTTCAATGATTTAAACCAATTAAATAATAGTTATCATATTATAATCTTAAGTTGTTAATGTTAAAAAAGTGTTTAAAACACTAAAATTCAAATTTTATTGAATATTCAGTATTTTAAATGAGATACGTATAGTTGGGAAATGTCATATCTGAAATATGCTGTTTTACTTTAGGGATACCTAATGAACTTTATTTTTACATACTTTAAATACTTAGTTCTGTTATTTTTACTATGCCGTAAAATGGGGTAACTTTGATAATTTTTCTATGAATTTTAAGTTTATTTTCAATTAACTACAGTTAAACTAAAAAAATATCTATATTCTTAATAAGTTTACCTCAAATACATAATTGTCTTAAGTAATAAAAGATATTTTTTTTTTTTTTGAAAATTGTATCATAATAATTTTAATTATTAAGTGTGGCTATCAATGTTAGACCTCTTGTGGGGTAACTTTGATACCCTCTATTTTTTTACACTATTTTAAATGGTGTAATGGTAAAACTATCAATGTTGCCAGAAAAAATAATTTCTGACTTATACTTTTTGAGTTATTTCAATTTAAGTATAGTGGGGTAACATTGATACAAATAAGATAGTTAATGACAAGTAATGAATTAACATAAACATAAAATAATCAATACATTTTTGAATCTATTATTTATTTTATCTTTGATAATGTTATAGTAATTATAATATAATACATAACAATTTAATAAAAATATTTTATAGGTAGTAACTTTATTTGGTATCTAGTCTAGTCGTTTCTGTTAGACTTAATTTAAACAATATAATATAATACTAATAACAAAATTATAACAATTAAAAAAGAAATGAATATAATTCATAGTTATATTTTACTTTAGTCTTGTCATTCCTATCAGACATAATACATAGTAATAATAATATAATATATAACAATTTAATAAAAATATTTTATAGGTAGTAATTTTATCTGGTATCCAGTCTAGTCGTTTCTGTTAGACTTAATTTAAACAATATAATATAATACTAATAACAAAATTATAACAATTAAAAAAGAAATGAATATAATTAATAATTATAATTTACTTCAGTCTTGTCGTTTCTGTCAGACATAATACATAATATTAATAACAAAAAAAATAACAATATTTAAAAAAAACAATTTATAATAATGAGCTCAATCTTTATTTAGGCTTCTCTGACATCTACTGAGTGGGAAAATGTATACCTAATATTATCTCCAACGCCTTCAATCATTGGACACTTCAAAATAGCTTCAATGTTTTTTATACTTACATCAAATACATCACTCTTAACAATTTTAAAAGTTTGTTTTGATGTACCCATAGACTTCAATCCAGTTACTGTAATAATACTGCCAACTATACTCTTTATTACAGCAAGATAAATATAGGTCGACATACCTCGTTTTCCAAATTTTACCTTAACTAAAACAAATGAACCAATTTGAAGATTGGTTTCAGTTGGTGTTTGATATTCAGGTACAGTTTCATCAATAGGACCTTCATGATCTGAATCTAAATTGTCATCTGTCAATGGTGGATAATTAATTTCTGTGTCTTCATCAGAAGAAAAATTGTTAAGACCAAGCACAGCTGACGTTATACTTCTCCTTGGAGGTACTGACAAATTTTTTCTTTTTTTTTCTTGAATTTTCATCAAGATTTAAATAACGCTGACCCTTGAGATAATCAGTTATGGTGTCATTAATTATTGCTGAGTTATTCTCATTAGGTAATTTATCTAAAACTTTGTATTTGTTTAATGGACAAATGCCAGTAGCTTTAAAAGATGCTTGTAAATCGACTTTTATTGAACCACCACCATTACAACTATCCATACAATCAAGTGCTTTACGAACCAAAGATGGAAATGACGACTTAGGTATTGCTTTTAACCTAGTGTTTTGATTTTTCCACTCATTTAAACTATTGCGCCATGCTTGTTTTAAAGGCCTAAAAAACCCAACATCTAATGGTTGTGTAAGGTGAGTTGAGTTTTTTGGCAAGCATACAAAATCGATATCATTTTTCTCACACTCAAAAATTATGTCTGGCTGAATGTGAGATGAAAGGTTGTCTCCAATTAACACTTTCCTACCTGGTTGACGCTTTGCATGTGGCAAAAAGCTTGTTGTAAACCAATCTTTGAATGTGACAGCATCAATCCAGCCATGAGTAGTACGATTATAACGTGATCCTTTTAAACAGCACGGCTCTGAACAGCATGGTTTCCCTTTAGGTCCCCCTTCCGTCCAAGGTTGCCATATTTCACTTGATTTAAACATAATATAAGGTGGTAAAAGAACACCAGCAGCGGAACCACAAACCATTATCGATGTTGAAGATTTTGAATGGTTTTGAACCCGCTCGGGATATTTTGTACCTCGCTGAAATATCATTTTTTGTTTTCCTGGATTGTCTTGTAAATTACTCTCATCATAGTTATAAATATTTTCAGCAGGGATGTTTTGAAGAACTTTACTTAAGTTATCAAAATATTCTGAAATGATACCCGGCGATACTTCTGCACGACATTTTGATATATTAGTAGCAACACGTTGACTAATCAAATTATTGTGCCTCTTTAAAATACTGCGAGCCCAATCTGCACCTGGCAAGTTGTTTGTAAACTTTTGAACAACAATACCTTTTTTATCCAAAAATGATTTAGCAATGACCCTGTTTTTATATTTGAATGATAAAATAAATTATACTAGATAAAGTTTACATACTAATTGATATTGTTATTACAAACCTTAGATCCATTAAAGTAAGTGGAGAGCCCCATTGACCACAATGATGTATGTTTTTTTTGTTTTTGTGTCTGTGTACAGCATAACTAGTCGAAATAATGCTCCAATTTCAAACTATGGGGGTGGTTTCCGATGTAAAAGTGAATATCCTTGGTGCATTATAGAGGTAAAAAGTTAACATTTTCCAACAGTTTTCAAAAAAATCGAATTTTTTATTTTGCTATAACTCAGAAACTAATCGATGTAAATAATTGAAATTTTCACAAAATGTTTGTATTAGCGTGCTCCATACACAGTTAAATTTTGACTTTTTTTGAACTATTTATAGACAATTGAAATTTTCAATTTTTCTAAGTATTTTTTTTTTAAATAACGATAAAAATTTTTTGGCTGATCAGAAAATTTTGAAAATTTAATACAAGGTTTCTTATAAGTTGTTCTTAAAGTGATAAAAAAAAATCCGAAATCGTTAGTCACAATTTTTTTTATAAGTATTTAAAGTTTGAATTTATACGAAATATGTCGAAATTGAGAAAATTTGCAAGTAATTTTGTGGTTGGAAAATCGTAAAATTGTTTTCTTTTATAACTAAGTTTTGAAAATTTGATACAAGGTTCTCCATAAATTTTTCTTCAAATATCTGTAAAAAAAACTACCGGATTCAGACAAAAAAATTTTATGAGTGTTTGAAATTTAAAGTTTTACAAAACCGCGTTAAATAACGATTTAGCCTCAAACGATTTTTGATATTTATTGTTATTCAAATAGTATAAGTCGTAAATACTTAAAAATTTTACCAGTTATTTAGATTGGCATTTTCCTTACATGATTTAATTTTCAAAATATTTTGAGTTTTTTTGAGCTATTTATAGACAACTGAAATTTTCAATTTTTCAGAAAATTTTTTTTGAAGTGTCGATAAAATTTTTTTGGCCCTATCAAAATACTTGAAAAGTTTATACAAAGTTCCTCATATGTTATTCTTATAGTGATTAAAAAATTTTAAGAATACATTGGCACAATTTTTTTTATAAGCATTTGAAGTTCAAATTTTGACGAAAATTCGTCAAAATTATGAATATTTGCAAATTTTTTTGTAAGTATAATTCATAAAAATGTTTGTATTGGTAGCTAAGAGTTGAAAATTTAATACAAGATTTTTCATAAGTTTAGCTAACAATAATTATAAAAGAACTTAAATTTTGATGTATTCAGGCCATTAAAACACCTTTTTCACCAACCACTGGAAATTATATCCTAGGCTGACAAATTATCTTCGTTCAGAATCGTTTTTCGTATACAATGATACCTATCATTGCATTCAAATTTAACCTACCCTAGTACGAGGTCAACCCCACCCCCTAATGTACAGCAGAACGGTACCCACTTGCCCACTTTTTTTTTTTTGAAATATTGACGAATTCTGTAAAACTTCTAACTTTTAACGCCTATAATAAAATATCGTGATCATTAATCGAGTATTTTTGATATATCCACAATCTATGAGTTATCTTTTATTTATATTTTTAAGCATTTTTAAGCGTAGATTTGACAGCTAGATACATTTTACAAATAAATTATCTATATGAAATTTACAAAACATATAGGAAGGATAATAAATAATATTAGAGTTTTATATAACATATTTCTTTCGGTACGGACAGCAATAGAATTTCGGACTCTACGTATGTTTTACATAATTTAAGGTGTTGTGTTTGTTATCTATATCTTATACGTTTTTTTTAAAGATTTAGATCCATTTGGGAAAATATCTTGATAATTTCAAAACTTTAAATGTTAGTTAATTAAATATTTTTTAAACCATGTGTTAGGTGGATTGATTTTTATTAAAATGAAAGTACTAAAAGAAAAAATATCCATAGATCGATATAATTACATTTATTAATTACTAAAGTTGGTTAACAATTGATATTTAGTTACTCTACTTATTAGAGACAATTAATCGAAATGATTTCATGACTCGATAGAAAAATAACTCTCAATATAAAGGTACCTAAATTTAAATGCACGCGATAATTCGAATGAAATTCAATAATTTATAGGTACATTATTATAAGTTTTAAACAAAAAGACGAACAAGAAACAATTTTTATCTCCATTGAATTTCGAAAATAGATCTCCACTCATAACTTAGGTGAGTATATAGTCATAACGAGTTGTGTGTGTATTACCTATATATATATATAAATCCGATCGAGTAATTAATAATATATAATAACCGCGGGCTGCAACTGTTGGTATAATAATATAATAGGTACCTAGTAGTATTGTTTTTTTCTTGTTTTTTTGTCTGTCTCTTCGTGAATAGTTATAAACAAAAGATCATTCGGCATTATAATTTAAGACATGCATATAATTGCGTTATAATACCTATATAACGGAGAAAAAAAACCGAATTTTAATTGGGTGTGTACGATTTTTTTTTTTTACCGTCTGGAAATTTAAAACACACGGACGCGCGAACCGGTCACATTAATGGTCGACCAATTTGTTTTTTTGGAACGATCCATAAAATCAAAAAAAAATCGAGAATACTGATTAATCGATACGATCACCGCTGCGTAGGCCTCGTCGTCGTCCGGTACGTCAGTCTGTTTATATACGTTGGGTACCTTTATAACCACTAACGGCCATGTATATATATTATGAGATAGGTACCTATCCTCTGCACCTGTCGTAATTTCTATAATACGGTTGTATACAGCTATACTACCTATAGCATCATACTACAGCGAGTTATATACCCGTGTGCACGCAACATTAGGCATATTTCTTTGATCTCGGCATTTTCTTTTATTTATTTATTATTATTATTATTACTATTTATTTATTATTATCGTTATTTTTTTTTTTTTTTTTGGTCCACGTGTTCATATAATATACCTTTAGCTGCAGTATGTATTAAAGATGTATACCGGTAAATGATGGATATTATATCATTATCTCTCCCGGTATCTAAACTTAACGTGTAGTATGTGCGATGACATTTAATATGAACAACTCACCGGTAGGTTTGTTATTGTATATATATACCTATACCTATACATAAATATATTATACGCTGCGATCCGTGATATTATGATGTATACTATGATAGAGCAACTTTTAATTGAGAAGAACAATGGTTGGATTCTTCCCGCCCTGTAGAGTTGAAGTATGGCATTTTTTCTATGCGCATCTAATCATATCGTTTACAATAAAATAATCTAATGGGAATATGTGTATAATATATTTTGTAAAATTTAAATAAAACTAAACACCGTGTATCAAATTCTAGTTGTTAATTGGTGTAGATTGACTAGCTATAACCTGGACCATAACTAGAATATGGGTTGATGGTACTCCGATGTAAAAAGATTGATAACTGCCGCCGACTATACTAATATTATATGTTTTTTTCAAGTAGATATTGTTTAATTAATTTCCATACTATTGTATTTAACACACACTCATTTTTATTTTATATTTAATATAAACCTGGCTACCAACCTATATAATATATAGGTATATATATATATATATATATGTTATGTATATATATTTATATGTGTATATTATTCTAATAAAAAGCAAAAATGAACATTTAACCTGTAAATGTGCATACAAACGTGTTCTAGGGGCACACTGGAAAAGCTCCCGATTTCCCGATGAGATTTATCCAAATACATGGGCATTATTTGTTTTAAAACATTAACATTTGATAGTTTCTGTCGAATAATGTCCTTTTCACAACAAATCATATTTATTTTGAAGTATTGACGTTGTTCATATTAATTATGAAACTGAACGTACTACACTGCAAAGAGCGCCTTGTAATGTTTTCATTTAGTTTATGTATAACAATCTCAATTCTGTATACCTACGTATAAATTGATAATGTGGGAATTAAATTTTTATTAAAATCACTAAATCACATTATATTATAAAGACGTACATACCTGCCATCGTCATAACTTATAATTTTAATATTATACATATTGTACAGTGTACGCACCTGTGTGTGTGTGAATTTATTGGTTTAAAGTGCCGGACGGCCGTCTTACCTTGATCGTGTCATAAATCGTATATTCAAACACTGATCTCTACTGAGTATTTTATATATATAGATAGATACCTACCTCATATAATACATATTAATTTTACGACTATAAACATTATCATTAAATGTTTGTGGCGTTAAACGAAGTTATAACGATATTTCTATAATACTGGACACATTATCGTAAATCTATTGGTCCACTGCGTTCCGAGCCTTAAAAAATAACAATAATATAATATACCAATAAAAAAATGCATAAATAATAATATTGTGGACCGAAGACGATCATCATATACATTTCAATATAATATAATATATCGTATACCTATATTTTGTCTGGCATTCGAAGTTGTACACTGATGTAACGAGATATTATTATTATATGATCACTTAAAACGAAATGTTTTCAAAATTATACATCGTTAATATTATTATTAATACATAACAATAACGAAATCTTCAACGATAGTAATTTATAAACGATGGTAGGGGCCAACTTAACTGCTCTCTGTGTGTCGTAAACAAAAAGATAATATGTCATCATAGTTATATAATTATTATTAATAGATATTTTCTCATTCTTGTTTTTATAATAATGTAAAAAAGAAATCTTAGATTTTAAATAACATTTTCAAACCTATACACTTTTAAAACACTGTCAGTATTTTTTATTTAGTTCAATACTCTGGTATAAATCAATTAAGATGTGATGTACTTGTCCACTTAGAATTCAAATGTATACCGACCGTCTGGTTTTACTTTTCATTGTCGTTGGAACATCCATCGTTATACCTATATAACGCGATTTGAATTATTTAGACCAACAAATCCCACTCAAAGTTTGTCACACACCACCGAATTTCTGGTAGGTATTTATGATCATTTATTATGAATTATTATACTTAACATATTATCATAATAACATACAGATTTATAAATATTAAATATTTTTTTTTCTTTTAACTTAATTTGGCTAGTACAAAAGAAACCGTTTATAATGACATCGGTTGAAATGACATGTTAGGTGTAATAACCTTAGATTGAAGGTCCCTGCAAAACTCTTATATTGTATGTACTAATTTGTATTAATTATTATGAAATCTGTATAATGACTATAAGGATGGTATGACGGATATTTTTGGTTGTATTGGAAAAAAATCTTGTCCAAAAACGAATTTTGAAGAATTAGAAAAAATATAGAGCGTGATTTTTATACAAAGTTCAATTTAAATTCTAAAATCACAGATTTCTTTAACAAAATGTTGTAAATTTAATTCTCAATTAATAATTTAATTAATTAGTTAATTTAAATAAATAAATGTTTTTATCTTAACTTTTTTTCTATATGTATTGAAATTACAATTTCTTTTTTATCATTTTGTTTATAATAACAAATGATTATAGGTCTATGTATTATGCCTTATTTTCCTTTGTCCCTTGAACGTCATTATAAACGATTTCTACTGTATATTGATAATTTACCACCAATATACTATTAAGTCTAAAAACTATAAAAAGTAACTTAATATAATGAATTGTAAATGATAGTGTATTTTAATACTTAACGTTTTTAATTATTGTACTTAAAACGGTTACAATAAACAGCTCTTTTCTATATTTTTGAATAGCATCTAAATTTACAAAAATGAAAACCTAAGCTGTTCCGTGCAGTGGCGTAACTGAGGGCCCGCAGACCCCGCGTTGCGGGGGGGCCCATGGTAATTTGGGGCCTTTGGTTATAGGGTTATAGGTATTTGAATTCTTTGATATAACAATATGTTAGGGGCCCATTCTTAACATTTTTATTTTTGCGGGGGAGCCCAAGTATTTTAGTTACGACACTGGTTCCGTGCCACCTTTAGCCATCTTTTCTCGCATTTAAATATAAAGACTTAGAACCAATCATATCACGTGATATTATGGAAATGCATCACCAAAAACATAGGTTGCGTAAGGCTTTATGGCGAGGACGAGATCGTCTGTAATAATCCAAGGAACATATTATATAGAGTATAAATCACAAAAATCATCGTAAACATAACAATATATGATCTAGATGCCTATAGCCACTGTTCAAAATTGTTTCTGATTCTGGTGTTAAGCACGACACATCTATGTTTAATGCAGATGCAATATCATTTTGTGATGGAGATAAAACACTATGTCTAATTAATTTATTTAAGAATTATTCAAGTCCTAAAAATATATTTTATAATATAGTTTAAGTAAATACTTAACAATGGAAATTGATCTAAGAAAGAAAGCCAAGCATGGTTTAGGCAAGCGAAGTGTAGAAGATGGGGATAATAGGTACCTACAGGCCATAAGAAATAAATAAAGCGACAACGTAAAAATACAAATTTATTAATATACAGCGGCAAATGAAAGAAGATGGACAAATTTCAAGATATGAATTTTTGAAAAAAGTATATTTTAAAAATAAACGACAAAATGTTATTTAGGTATTGCTGTTGTGTTATTATTTAATTTTTTTAGTTAAATTTTTTTTTTTTAATTATACGATTTCTTAGAATATTTTTTAATTTTAAAAATTGGTTTTTCTATTTTTTTTCACTCCTAATACTCTAAAATAGTCTACACTAATAGCTGTCATAAGTCATAACACGTATTATACCTAATTAAACGATAAACGTGTATATTGATTATGTATAGGTATAATATAGTAAGTATATTAAGTAGAAAGTATATAAAATAAATATTTCCGCAGTTTACACATGGACTTTTAGAAAAAGGTAAATTTTGCCGCAGTTTACAATACAGCTTGTGCTGGCTCGGCAAAAGAATTACGTCATCATGTCCGTAAGTAATTAAGTGTGACCTTTTTGCTTGTATAATTGTCTTTGTTGCGCTCGCGTGAAAAATTAAAAAGGGTGTCTGCGCGAAAGGGGTGGTCCGGCATACCAGTTTGTGTATGTATGCCGACGTGCTACAATACCTATGTGTGTGTGTGTGTGTGTGTACTAAATAACGTTAAACGGCAATAAGTTTCACCCCTTTGTGCCGCCGACGAACTGTGCTGCGCAGTTTTAAATTGAAAACAACACAATAAAAATAACAGAAAATTCGACACGGACCCTGTCCGACCGTAGAACTGTATATTATACGCAAATGCGTTGTACTACACACGTCCGTGCATTACGGCTCGCGCCTTTTACGTGCACGCCTGGCAATAAGCACCTATAAGATATCCATGTACGACGAAGAGCAAAGTCTTTATAATGTTATTTTATCGTATATACAGACGAGACGCGAGCGAGCATTGTGATTTGTTTTTTTAACGCGCGCGGTCGCAGCGGTGGAGAACAACCAAAATGTTTGACCTTTTCGAAACTATATATATAGGTATAATACTCGCCTCTTAAACATCGCGCTATTGTGATGGGCTCTATACCTAATATCTATTCGTTTCCACTCTCCGCGGTGGGCTAATCGATTTTCGTTTTTTTTTTTTGTTTTTAAAGGTTCTCTACACACGAAATATAAAATGGCGTTCCGTAAGACCATACCGGCCAATCGTTGTGGCGGTCGGTTGTTTTTATTATTATTCATATACGTTAAAACTATTTAGTATTCTATTACGCGCGCGCCAGCGCACACACCACTCTGAACCCCCCCGAGTCCTCGGAGGATGTGCTATAAAACCGGTCATCATCGTCGTCGTCGTCGTCGTCGTCGTAATAATATTATAATATTATATCCCATACACGCGGTCATATCTGTTCGGTTCGGCAGTTGTTTAACGTCTCTCTGTTTGTGCTGCGCTCAATAATTTTACCCCCCGACGACACACACGATTCGTCGTGAAGTATAATATGCTTTCGGTACAATAATAATAATAATAATAAAGGTGTAGATACCTATATGTATATACGTACACGTTACACACGCACTTCGGTTATAGTATGCGTATTATTTATGTTTATATGTATGTATAGGTGTGTACATTTATATTTTTTTACACATTAAAATATTTAAAACCTCGACAAGTTCGTGTAGAACGATTCCCGATGAAACGGCTGTCAATACATTTGAAGTATTATCCGTGTAATAAAACAACTCGCGCGCATTAAACATTCACACACAAGTGCCCAGATGCACGGGATATAATATAATATGTGTCGGATGTGTGTAATTTTCACATAATATGTTTTACGCGCGACTATTAAAATTTATACAAAATATCTGAAAACGTATAGGTATATAATAATAATAATAAAAAAACAGGTTCATCTTTATGCGCCTATACGTGTACGTACCTGCAGCAGACTAAATGTATATTATAGGTGTACCTACATATTTATGTAGTTCCGTGCTGTAAATAATATTTATCTGTCTTTTGACACATTTCGTTACATAATACCTACCTTTTCTATATAATATTTATCAATTAATTAATATTTATATAAATTATCCATCTATTAATCCGTAACCACATCCTTAGCACTTATTAGCAATCATTTTAAGATTTACAGCGAAGTAATGGATGTATATTGTTTTTACTATCTTTTATGTGTAATTTCTTGAATTTCCTTTTAAACTCGAAATTGTTTTTATGTACCTACCTAACTTAGGTATAACTTTTTTTGTGTAAAAAACATACAAATATACAATTTAAGTGCTGCTTGTAAGTTGTTCTAACTAGTATTTTTCGAAATACGTCTATTAAAAGTTATGAAATTATGGTTAATGATTGACAACGTATATTGAATGATACCTTCTGCAATGTGTACCTAAAGGTTTAAATTCGCAAAGTCCATGTAAACAGCGTCAAAAATCAATGCACATTTTGTTGCTGCCACATTATGACAAACTCTTAAATGTACATCCTATAAATTTATTTCATTTTTTTAATTTAGATTACCGATTTACACTTGCCCAAACCACTGAAACCAAAAACTTGCTCCTCGAAAGACTTGGGATTAAAAATATTCAAACGTATGTACACTACGACGTGGCACCTAAATTTAAATTGTACATATATAAGTAGATTATAACTTCAGATACCAACAGCGGTAATACCTATAATCTATCCAAGTAAAGGTTGTTGAAATAATAAATTATAGGTACATGCGATATTAATAGTTGAAAAAAAACTATCTAATAACATCATTCAAACCTATAACTTATTGAAGTTGAGACTTCAGTTATAATAAATAACATATACTTTTAATAGGTATAGGATATCTATACATAATTTAATAATTGTAACATTATTTATTAATTAGTTTTGTATTGCATTGTTAATTTCAGTTTTTATATCAAAATATAAAATGTCACTTACGTCTTATTTTTGGGGGTCCCTTATTCAAATAATTTCCCGGTAAAAAAATACTATCTTATTCTTCACTAACCAGCGGCGGATTGGCTTACCACCGGGATACTGGGAAAGTTCTCGGTGGGCCGGTATAGTCTTATTATAACTCTGGGCCGACGTATTTGGATTAAAAATCGTTTTATAAAAATAATGTATTCAAGTACGTATATATTGTATATTAACCAGAAATTATGGTTGGGTTAATCGTTTATGCGGTTGTATCAACTACTATTTTTTTCCGTGATATGTTTTCGATTAAGTGTATACTCTCTTGAAACGATGTTCACTCACACCGAGGCCCACCAGCACAACTAGTATTTTAATAAACAGAAGTGCGTGTGTATATTATTATTGTACGCGTACTATGTATATATATATTGTATAGTGTACGGCAGCTATTATGGCCGTCACTTCGACCGTGTTTTCGGTCGAAAAAACACCTTTTTTTTTTGGAGCCTGTACGACGTTGTTTTCGGTCGAGTGGTCTTTTGAATGAAACGAAAACAAACACCGCCGTACGTTTATTACACACGTCGGTTTTTGGGCCGTCGCCTCCGAAAACCTAATATAATAATGATAATATACGTAAAGATAGGTAATAGTACGCCGGGTGTCGGGTATAATATGATGTAATATACCGCCCTATAGGTACGGTCGAACGCGAGACTGGTAATGAAAATCTTCGCAGCGACCGTGACGCATACACATGCATATGTGTATAACGCGCGCGCCTGACAAATTAATAACGAATACATTTACATAAATTGGAATAAGTCAGAAGAGAAATAAAGGGAGGAGAGAGAGAAACGATAATAATAATAAACATCATTAACTTATTCGAAGTAACCATCCGTCATCCGTATTTAACGTAGTTATTGTGTATTTGTGTGCGCGCGTATATTATAATACATCATGAATTCGTACTTGGTATTAGATTACTTGTGTTATAGACTATAGTCGTGTGCTCGTATATAATAATACACGTGAGAACTGGAAACGAACACCGATGTCGCCTGCAACAGTGTACCTAACTCAGAGTTACATTTTTTAATCATGTTTAGCAAACTGCATTTAAAGTAACCGTGACTAGACACAGAATTTGGTCCATCAAAAACATCACAAACTGCGACTCCGTGCAGTAACGTAACAAAAAAATTTAGGCCGCCCCGAAAAAATAAAAAAAATGCTAAAAATGGGCCCCTAATATATTGTTATACCAAAATATAACCCTATTATAACCAAAGGCCCCAAATTACCGTGGGCCCCCCGCAACTCGGGGGCTGCGGGCCCTCAGTTACGCCACTGACTTCGTGGCAAAAGAAGACATCCTCCACCCAGTTTTTGCTGTGGGGTTCATATCGACATAAAATATAATATTTTAACTGAATGCCTATTATGCAAGAGACAATTTTGAACTTCTGAAATAACTGCAGGTCGAATCGTTCAGGACCCCCTGCAGACATCACAACAATCACCACCGTCAATTTTATCGTTCCTCAGCCGAATCTATCCTAATGACCACTATATTGTTGAAAGTCGTATGAAAAAAATTCTTTCGATATTTACGTGACTGTAGTTATATATTTTATAGACTATATTATAACATCTCCATCTTTACACTTATAAAAACTTATGAAGGAAACAAAAAATTACCATTTTCAATATTATTAAATAATTTTAATAATAATAATAATAATAATCATCTTTATTTTACAGAACTAAATATTTCTATTAATTGAATAATATGGTAATGTCAATATTTACTTGGGTTGCATTAATCAAATATATTTAATGTAAAATAAAAACAAACCAAATAACTTTAAGTGTACCGAACACATGTATTTTCTCTTTATAAACGTTTATAGTGCTTAATAGTATCTCCGCTCGGTCGTTTGACCGTTCATGGATGTTGTTTACAGGGTGTATGCATTATGTATACCGCGCGTTTATAGTAATTGGCAGTGTGCGTGTGCTTGCTGCATAATATACAATTTAATATGATGAGGATGAACGGAAATTGACTCAGAATGAACAGCGAGGGCGCTCTGCGAGGTTATTCCCCCTCGTATCTATATAATGATCATACATATTATCATGCATTATTGTAATTCGGCACATAAGCCTGCAGCAGCAGTGTATGTGTGTTTGTGTGTATGTATATATTATATTATATGCATGCACTCCCCTATATTATATTATTATACCGCCACGGCATTATTAAATTAGTCACAAGTCACGATCAACATTCGCGTACGATTGACATAATAATAATATTACATTATAAAGGCACTTTTCATCAAACAAATATAAATAGTAAGGGAAAAATGACAAAAAAAAAGTATAAGTGATTAGTGAACTTATGTAGCCACTCGTGAACTAGCGGACTAGGATCAAAAAAAACCACCTGGATTTAGGTCTAAAGTAGTTACATCAATAATATACTGCAGTGTGTCCCGTCTTAAATGTACCACTAAATATCTCAGCTCGATGGCCTTAGATTGAAAAACGGTTTGCTATGATAGATAGGTGGTACCGAAGTGCACATTTCGGGAAAATTTCAAATTTTTAACTACATTGGTTCGTGTATGTGTTAAATTTTTTTGAATACCAACCCTTATATTTTTAACAC
This sequence comes from Aphis gossypii, assembly GCF_020184175.1. Classification (NCBI taxonomy): domain Eukaryota; kingdom Metazoa; phylum Arthropoda; class Insecta; order Hemiptera; family Aphididae; genus Aphis; species Aphis gossypii. Next base: position 29,765,849 of record NC_065533.1, read on the forward strand.
CAGATATGGGTAAGTAGATCATTTTTTTCTAAGACATTTTGATCCATTGACCATAGTCCTAAACCTAAAGTTGACTGAGTTAACATAAAATCGATATCAAAAATATTATAATTATATTATTTACAATTGAAATGTAATACAAAGTTATAATCTAAACTATAAAATATAATTACTTTCCAAATTCTCGATTCTGAGAATCATATCCTTAGTATTTTTTGTATTTTTCTAAAAAAAAAATAATTTTTCTAAATTATAAATAAAATAGCCTGTGCATTAACAGATTAGGTAAGACAATTACCTTTTTTAATCCTTTTAATTTAATTTTAGTGGTTTTGAGTTGTTTATTTTCGCCGCAGGGATAAATAACCAAAGCAAGCAATTGTTGTTATATGGAATGTCGTTCTTAATGCCTTTATTTTTTTTATATACATAAAAAAAGATAATGAAAATATTATAATATATTATTTAACAATTAAAACATAATTCATAATAATTTTGATCTAAACATATAAAATATAATTACCTTCCAAATCCACAATTTTTTTGCCGAATCTGTATTATGTTTTCATTATTTTCCTGAAATATGAAAAAGAAATAAATCATATAATTATATAAATGCTATTATTATTATGGATGCTCAAAAAAACTTAAAAATTTAATACAAAGTTTCACATAAGTTAATCTTATAGTGATTCAAAAATTATAAGAATACATAGGCACAATTTTTTAATTTGTTAATTAATATTTGAATTTAAAATATTAACAAAAATTCCTCAAAATCATGAATATTTGCAAATTATTTTGTAGGTATAATTCATAAATTTTTTTTTGTTTAAGTAGGTAGCTAAGAATTGAAAATTTAATACATTATACAATAATTTCCATAAGTTTAGCTAACAATTATTATAAAAGAACTTAGATTTTGGGGTATTCAGGACGTTAAAACATGTATACCACCTTTTTCACCGCTCACTAGAAAATTTATCCTAGGCCGACAAATCATCTCCATTCAGGATCGTTTTTTGTATACAATGATACTTCTCATTGAATTCAAATTTAATACATCAATTATAGTGATCTACTATACAGCAGAGCGTTACTCACTTGACCACTCTTTATTTATTATTTTGAAGTGAAATATATTTATGAATTTTAATTATTATGACGCCACTGCGGTTACTGCAGGTTAGGTATATTTTAATTTTTTATAATTGTATTATTACGATGATAAAAGTAAATAATGAAAGATTATAATCGTAAATTTGTAAGTTTCGACATTTATGCCAATTTACTTTTATAATTTAAATTACGATTATACGTAAATTGAACTATAAAACATAAAATATTATTTCGTTATTGGGAGTGACTAATACGGTATAGAGAATGGGTCCATTACTAATGAGTTATATACTTATATAGCAAACCAACAATAATTATCATGTAATGTTAACGTTGTAAAAAGTTTCGTTATAACTTATTGTCAGTCTTCCGGAGTGGTCTCGGAAGGGCCTTTAGGGCTATATATGCTGTGGTTGCGAGAAGCCGGACTTACAAGATCTTGATTAGAAGACCGAGTTTTTTCTGTTCAAAGGAATATGATGAAAATTGAATGCAACGTTGCTAGTTTTTGTCTATAAAAAATTTCAGAATTATTTTTAATACTTAAAAACAGAAACAAATACATCCATTCAGAGGGTTTTTAATAATTTAAAAAGGGGAAAAATTACATTTAATATACTTAAATTACATTTTAAAGCCCCGAAACCTATTTCAATAGGTATTCATATATATAGGATTTCCAACTGATTTTATATCTTTATGTTTTAATGCGGTACTCACACTATTTAAAGTTCACTTCAAATTAATTTTGTTATTAGCCATATAAATATGGAACTTGTAGCTTTTTTATTGCAATTTTCCTGTAAAACTTACATATCGATTTTTCGAATTGAATCTACAGTGTGGTTATGTTGAAATAAAAATAATATATCGTACGCTATAGGTATCGGGTATTTTGAAGAATTTAAATATTTTGTTGTATTTTTTTATAGTAGGTGGAGCTTTTACGAAAGCATTTGCCTGATAGCTATAATAATGATGGACCGAACTGGTCTAAGGTAATTTGTACACAAATTGATGATCTACTTTATAGTGTATTCCGCACAGTTTTCTATTTATTCAACCGGAAATAATATGTAAAAAATAACATAATTTATACCTGTACTATTTGTTGTTAATTAATTTTACTTATATGGGACCCATATAGTTATAATTAATAACAAAAACATAGTTTTGAAATCAGTCATAGGTACCGCTACCGTACATGGGTAGGTACATAAAACATTATATATGCTGTTAATATAGATGACACCTATTATATTATGTAGTAATTGAAATGTCGCGTTGTATAATAGCTTACCATATGGTATACCCATCTATATACCAGCTATTATAATTTCTTGCCTTGTTATTACTTAATATTAAATTTTTATTTTATTACGAAGAAAAACAGTAACAATAATAATAATAATAATAACATATATACTGAGTAATTGATTTATCAATAATTTTTATCGTCCGGTTTTTCTTCGTCTTCGTTCGCCCATATCGATTATTATTATAATATGCTTATTAGTGTTACGTTTTATTTTTCTAAAATACCATCAGACACGCATAATATATAGGCGTATATGTATTATGTGAAGTGTATTCAAATATCTTTTCTTTTTTTTCTTTTTTTTTTTTTAATACCTTGTTAAAAATATAATATTTTCGAAGAAATAGCAATTTAAATTTTTAATTCTTTTTCTGCCCACCGCCGACACTATACAGGTGCCTATAGCCTATAACTTGTATACGCATCGTGTTGCTATAATATATTCACTCATAATTAGCCATATATAAAATTACCTACTTGATGAATACGTAATGTTCGATAATTACACTGTCAAAGTCTTTGCACCGTCGTAGGATCTATATAATGCTAGTACGATATGCGATTGAAATGTGAGATATAAAACATATACGATCACGAGCGTGTGCGTATACCTATATATAATATTAAAGTATATTATTTTTTATCATGTACGCGTATACGATGTACACAAGTGTAATGTGTACGGTGTGAGAAAATAATGTTATTGCTCGTTAAAAAAATATAAACAAAAAATAAAAATACTATTTTATTTATGAATTTTTTAAACGATTTTTCGCCCCAGGTAACCACGTCACGCACATCATGCGTCTCCGAAATGTATTATAATATATGTATAAATACCGTGCATACCGGGAATAATAATAAAGTGTATATATATTGTATATTATAACCGTCGCGGGGCAATGCCTATTTATGGATTTCGACGAGTTTATTAAAACGGATCGGTGATCGTGTTTCTACACGAATGTATAATATATAATATAATATAATGTTGCGTATGTAACCACTGTGTTTATATACGACTCGAGCAACAGGGCGACAAAAAAATTACTCAATTAATGCACAATATAACGTTTTACCCGCATGAGTATAATATAATATTATAATTTAAGTAGGTATTGTGCATTATATAGGTATTACGTGTTCGATGCAATTATTAAGTGTGTATAGTATTATAATGGGTTGGCTAGGTGGTTCCCCTTGTTACGATACGATTCTAAGTATAATATACTGCGAGTCGAATATAATATTATATGTATAGGTACTATAAGTATAAATATATACCTACCTATAATATGTATCTACCTCGAGTCTGTTTTATACAGAGATCTATAGACGTGTTGAGTTTATGTTTCAATTGATTTTTTGCTTTACCGATAACCATGGTCCCGGGCCACTTAAATAAACCAGTGTAATAATATTGTATTAAACCTACTTATACGTAGTATGGATAATATGCGTTAACCAAATTGAAGTACCATGTTGGCGTGCATACCTAATTAAATTGTTGGGTACTTAGTACCTACCTATTATTATTACATTATCTCGTATTATATTAATTATTGTATACATATTTCTAACTATAAATACATGTACAAATATATATAATTAAAATTATTTTGAATGTATAAATATTCGTTAAAAAAAAAACTATTTTTTAAATGTTTTATAGTATTATGATTACTATTATTTGTACCAATCTTGATTTTTTATAACTTACTAACTAATCCGACAGATACCTATTGTCCTATCTTAACAATGAATATTGAATTTGAATTGGTATAATAAAAAACAAATATTATTCCAAAAATAATTGTTATATAAATGGTAAATTGTATTTTTCGAAGTTCTATAAAGGGCCAAACATTTATTACAGGGGCCCGAAATTGTATGTTGGGGCCCTGGTTGTACATAATATATCTATAGCCACTAGACGTCTAGACGGATCTCTTCAAGTGTATCTAATATTCTTGATGTGATGTTTATGAAGGCTGTAATATAAAATAAATGATTTTATTAGTAACTTAAATATAATATTTTTTATATAAGATTAATAAGTTATCAATATTAGTAGGTATATTATACCATTGTCGTTGGACTTTATGTTATGAAGCGCTATATATAGATAAAACTAATATAAACATTTGGTCAACATTTCAAGTATTTACAGTGATTAGTTAGTAAACCTAATCTTGAGTTACAATAATCATATACAAAAAAATTGATTTTGTCGAAAACTGATTATACTTAAAAATTCCCGTTTTTCCGTCACTTTTTTTTTTTGTTGGAAAATTCCTATAATTACTTTTGACCTTATAATGTACCTATAAGATATTCGTCACTTTTCCACCGGAAATCACCCCTGAAGTTGGAAATTGAAGCATTATTTCAACAAGTTATGCTGTACACAGACACAAAAAACAAAAATAACACATATCTCTGTAAAAACATACATTCATCACACCGCTCAAAATGTAAAGAGCAACTGTTAATATTCACGAAATTGAATTAACATAATGAAATCAAAAAAAAAAAAAATAGTGTATATAATTTGTTAACGTGGACGTATAATCTACAAAGATCAAGATTATACCTATTTTTTTTTTTTTATAATTACTAATTAATCAAAAATTCCATTAGTTTAAACTAAACATATCCGACGATTAATCAATTTTAGATATACCTTTATACAATATTGTGATTCACACGACAACCGTATATCCTAACCGTACTCGACGACATTATTTCGAATGCAACTAATTTCTGTCCGCTGAACGTAGTTTCAGTCGAATACAATTTAGAGGGTTCCTTATACATATATGCATTTGTATTAGTTTTCCAGTATAGACCCCAAGATATTTTTTATACTATTATACACATGCGTATATATTATAACTGTATCATATGATTTATGGCATACATGTCTATATAATATATTATATTATCATATATATATATATATATAATATATGGCTTAAGTTATAACATTTGTATTAAACCTATACGATGCCCGCCCGGCCGCTATTCATAATATGTAAGTAATATATATTATTGTGACGGGTACCTATACTTATATATATGATTTTTAAATAATATATACAGGGGTGAGACGTCCAGAACTCCAGACATTTTAAGACTGGCGATTGATCACAACGAGAATAACGTTGCAAATGACTGTGGATCACTGTTTTGGAATATAAAATTAAGTTTAATGAAACAATTAAAGAATTATAAAAAAGATTATCAATGACGGTGTTCGGGTATTACAATTTTCAAAACGAATCATGACTTTTGTGGGATATTATGGATATATAGTTATTTGTAGAACTGCAACAACTTCAGACTGGCATGGTATAATAATGGGTGTTTAGTATATAGGTATATGAACATATTTAACTATTCTTCGACTGCAAGTGTTTTGTTTAGCATACGAATGCATATTAAAGTTGTACCGATGGTTAGGTACACGGTTATAGGTTCAAGCGATCGCTTCGCGGAGTTATATCATCGCGCGTCCGTGCGTTAACTACCCGCATGATACCTAAATTTTTTATTAAACCTGCGTGTGCAACGCACTGCAGTGTCGGCGGTCGTCGTTCGATCGGATCTCGCGTTCTATCCGGAAATCTGGTTAATTTATTTTACCGAGGCTCAGGTCCCCATACATAACATTACACGCACTGTAAATAATAATAATATGTTTATTTAGAGTCTGTCGACGGCGGATCGATTTCTCCGAACGCGGTTAATATATATGTGTGTGTGTGTGTACGTGGAAGGTATAATATATATATATTTACAGCACACTCCAAGTCATTAATTTACATTTCTCGTTTTGTCTTCTATGTAGGTACATTCGTGACGTTTGCGGATCCCTTATATATATATATATGCCTATATATAATACTACCCACACACGTACCTATATATTTGTGAAAAGGAGACGGCTGTGCAGTGGCGGCGGCGGCGGCGGCGTCGAACGAGAGGTGTTGAGGTGAAGGAGCAGCAGAAGAGCATGAAAAGAATAATAATAATAATAATAACAACAACAACAAAACAGTGTGCATAGCGAGCGCGCGCGCGTGAGAGAGATGTACGCGCCGCGGAGAAGTGGTGTCGTCCTGCGCGCCGCAGGGCGACGGGGGCGGTGGCGGGGTGAACGAACAGCTCAATCGGCCGGCCAATAGCGCGGGGCGGCGGGTCCGGTGGGCGTGGCCCGGCGGCCGCGCCCGTTGGCCCGCCGGCCCCGCGTAACCATGGCACGGCGGACGGGCGGAGCCTGCGCCGCGGCCGCGGCCGCCGGCGACCGGACGCGCCGGTAGACTCGTACCGACGACGACGACGATTATAACAGATCGAGCCGCGGAGACGAGTCGCACGCCGCCTCCGTAGCCGCCGTTTTTCGGGAATACGCGCGGCCGACCGCGAAACCGCCTGACAAACGCCGCCATAATATTATTCCACAATAACGTTTATAATATTACTATTATTATCAATATTATTATTACTATTATTATTATCGTCATCGTAAGCATTGTCGACGACGTCAAATCGCTGTGATTTGGCTCCGTCACACACACATCGCATCGTCGTACAAACCCGCGATTGTCGACTTTTATCGTTTCGCGACGGATCCGGGGCTTCAGGTCATGGCCCTGGAGACGGAACGTTGCAGCCCGAACAACGCTTCGAGCCCCGGCCCGACGGACAACAACCGGCGGCCCGGGCTGGACGACTGCAGCGACCAGACCAAAGAAGTGGTTTCGTCGTCGTCGTCGCCACCGCCGCCGACCGCGATGACGACTACGTCAGCTCCGCAGCAGCAGCAGCAGCAGCAGCAGCCGGCGGACGTCGCGGTCTCTGCGTTCCGTCCGGTGCGCGACGACGTGGACGGTGACGAGAATCGAGCTCCGAAGGCCGCGGTCGAGGAATCGTCGCTGTTGGCCTGCAGCAAGCCGCTGAGCATATGTTCGCCGCTCCAGAACAAGACGGCGGCCGCGGCCGATCCGCTCCACGTCGTCAATAACCGTCACGTTTCGCCGCCGCCGCCGTTGCCGCAGCAGCCCGCCAGGAAGAAACCGTCTTCGAACGCCGTTCAGAAAACCCAACAACCGGCGGCCGACGTGCCGCGATGGGTCCACCAGCAGCAACAGCACGCCGCCGACCACGGCCCGCTCCAGCCGCCGTCCACCGCGGCGGCCGCCGTCGCGGTCGAGTACACGATGGCCATGGCCGCGGCCGCAGCGGCTGCGGCCGGCGGTGCAGGTGGTCACGTGCCGCCCGTGTTTCCGTTCAACTCGTGGATGTACCGGTTCAACTTCCTGCCGATCGTGCCGGCCGCCGCCGAATATTTCCGGGAAATGCAACACCACAACCTGCAGCAGCACCACCCGAACGGCGCCGGATCTCCGGAAACGAGCGGCGACGATCGGCCGACCACGGCGGCGCTCCGCTTGCAGTCGCCGCACGCCGAATTCGCGAGGCAACAGCAGAACCTGCAGCATCACCTCCACCACCATCACAGTCCGGCGGTGCCGACGTCGCAAGTGGTGCAGTCGGCTGCGGCGCACCAACCGCTGCAACCGCCGCCCCCGCCGCCACCGCCACAGCCGTCTTTGCTGCAGCCGCCGACCATGGGCACCGGTTACGTTTCCAGGCCCGCCAGCACTTCCGGTTCGTCGGACGTGTCGTCGTCGTACGGGCCCCCGACGGCCGCCGGCGCCGGAACCACGAAGAACTGCGGCAGCTACCGTTCGCCGTCACCCCGGTCGCCGAGTCCGTTCCGGTTGGCGTTTTCCGTCGACAACATCCTCAGACCGGAATTCGGCAGCAAACTCCATCACCATCTGCAGCAGCAGCAGCAACACCACCATCATTTACACCACCAGCCTTTGCCGCCACAGCACCACCACCACCATCACCACCACCGCAACGGCAGGCCGTCGTCCGCGTCGCCGCCACCGCCGCCGCCTTCCGTGGCCAAAATGCACTTTAACGCTCTGCTACAGAACAAACCACACTCCCAACAGTCCATTCCGTCGCTGCATCGGCCCGCTCCGACCCGTCCCAAAGCCGTGGCCGTCGGACCCAAACGGCCCGCGACCGCTGTTGAAAAGGTCAACAACAAGCGAAAACCGGCCCAGCTGCAGCCGTTGCCGGCGTGTTCGCCCGTCATCAACCACAACAACAACAACAACTACGACAGCGACAACAGCAAGTCGGCGAACGGCGGCCGGAACGACCACCACCACAAACCGGACGACTCGGGCAACGAACAGGAATCGGCGGGATCGGACGCGACCGGAAGCGGCGACCAGCAGTCCAACGACAAGGAGATGTGGCCCGCCTGGGTGTACTGCACTCGGTACTCGGACAGACCGTCTTCCGGTAAGTGCGCAAAAACGGTTTTCATTTTACTATTAGGTATAATACGTACATCTTTGAGTTCGAATTCGATTTTCCAATCTGTAGCGACGCTGTAGACTTGCACGCGCAAGCGGTATAAATTGTCCAAGTACGGGTCGGTACCGGAAAGGTCGTTCTCGGGTTTACGGCTATATTACTCGAAACGATGTTAGGCACGTGATAATGAACTCGTCATCTGCAGTTGCGATGTTTTTTTTTTTTATATATACCTATAATATTCTTCGCTGTCTGCGTTTGCCTATTCTTGGCAGCCAGATTGCCGCCGTCGCTCAATTATGTAAATTATATTATATTATATATATATGTTATTTATGCACGCGCGAAATCGTTTTCAACGCGATTTAATCGACCGAACAGACCGCAGATCATTATATGATTACATATTATTATTTTACTATTGTACGTAATATACCTACGTTCGCTATAAGCGCATAGGCTGTATCATATTATATATTCGAACGTCTCTAAACGTCGTACGATAATCGTGTATTTACACATTATATATTCACACACACACACACACACACACACAAGCGCATATCATATATATATATAGGGTCATTAGCGTTTAAATATATAAATTAACATACGAGAAATTAAGTCATTCGTCGCACGAGAAAAAAAAGTAATCCACGCGATTTTCGATTCCGTTCGTTTCTGCGTACGATATAATATACCTATATTATAATTTATGCGGATAAATACTAAAAAAAAAATCAACAACAAAAAAAAAATCGTCTCTATTCGCCGCCGTCGTATATATACATAATATTATTATACTCGTTGATACAGCCGTACGATATATTAAATTGTCGCACACGTTGAATGCGATTAACGATTGTACAGGTAATGTGCACTGGCATAATAATATTATATATACGCTGCAGCATAATATTATTATTATATGTTTAGACGTCCACGATGTATATGATACGCGTAGGTGTGTTGTGCCTATACAGGTACACACGCGCATAATGATATAATTATATACATTAATATAATATATTTCGCATTCGTGTCTCGAGCCGATTTTCGTAATGATATATTCGTTGCACTTGTCGTCGTCGAATGATTGACGACTGCTTTACCACAAATACGACCGATACACACGCAGAGTGTTGTGTGTGTGTGTGTGTATGTGTGTGTGTGTAGTGTGTGTTCGATTGTTTTTGTTCCCGTTGTTCGCCTATTATATTATATATTATTATAAATCAGCCATTTAACGTTTTATGCCCGCGAAACATGCGCCGTTACGCAATGGTAGGCGAAAAGTAAAAGTCACATTGCCTACTTATAAAGTTATAATAATAATAATAATAATACGCTCAGCTATTATTTAATGTACGCATGTCAATGAACGTAGGTATTTAAAATGTTTTGACCCCGCTCTGTAGCGGTGCTGACATCATTCCACGCGAGACACAATTCGCAATAATATTATTTCTACGTTTTCTAAAAGAATCGAAAAGACAATGATATGTATTTAAATAATATTCAATAGTTACAATGTCAATAATCGGCACCGTAGTTTTTCGAGGCGACTTCGCAAGAATATAATATTAGAACACGTTTATCGCATATTATTATTGTCATGCGCATACGCAATATTATGATAATAATATATAATATAATAGGTACACTTACCGATATCGATTCGAGTTATTGTCGGGAAGAAAAATCGTATTCCAGTGTGTGAGCCCCAACCTAACATGGAAAAATCTCTGGTGTTCCGTGACCCACGATATAATCTGTAACGCGTCTTGAAAGTCTACGTGTTGGTATGGCTCGTCGCTGATTTTCTTACACTTTCAACGCCCTGCAAACATACGGTGCGCAAATATTTTAACCGTAAACCAGAAAATATATCTCCCTAGAAAATTGTTTTATGTTTGTATAGACAAATTGAAAATGCCAAATAGTTTATAACTATATACATTTATATCATGTTCTTTGACATAATAATTTAAGAATCAAAAAAAAAAAAAAATGATTATATTTTAATCGGTCTTTAATATTAACTGATATCACGGTCCATCGCAGATATTGGTCAACGTGATTAAAATTTGACTAATATGCTCGTCCTTAGGTTTACCACGATTATGATGCGAATAAACGGGAAGCGTGCTAATCAAATAATTAGTTTTAATATATATTATACGCACAGCATAATATTATATCTATATAACTATAATACGTCGACACAACATATTATATTATTGTGCAGCGGTATCTGTACATTTAGCATCATTTCAGTTGGATATATAATCTTCAGCCGTTTGACTCTTATAAAACTTGTTCATAGTATAATACTTTTGATTTAACGAATCGTCATCTGTGCTGAAATAATGCATGAGATACTATTACGGTATACTCGGGTAGTTTAGTGTATATATGGTTCTGGTACATTTTGAATAACGTGCAGATTACAATGATATTCGCGCGTTTGGCCCTGCACAATATTCACGATATTTATGTACCTACCTATTCTTGTATCTATTTAATGTAATATAAGTACACGCAATACACCACGGGTGTGATAATTGAAAAATAATATTTAATTTTGGGAACACCCGAACACGTGACTTGTCATTGCCGTGTCTCGAAATTATTTGTTCGTGACAATTTTTTTTTTTTTTTTGAAACTGGTTTGTCTATAGTGATGAAAATAAATACTATTAGACCTATACTGACGTGGATATTCTAGTCGGATAACTATTAATTATATCGTGGTGGTCAATAATGATTACGAAAATATGCGCGTTCAAATTAATTACCATTTGTACGGAGGTTGAGATGACCGTCTATAGCGCACAATCTTTGTAGTGTTCCAATACAGAACCACGTATGTAGGTTGCATCACGTAACCCCTTAATCAACTGCCACTGACCATAAATTAAATACCGATGTCAGGAGGTAATAATATACTCGATTATGACCCTATATCGTAATAAACGCGTGATGACGCACAAACACACATTTTTATAACAAAAACGACGGCTGTGTGACCTACCTAAATGTTTTTCGATTTGTTTTTAATGTTTTGTTATTACATTTATGGGTATATAGATTATAAGTTGTGATGACTTGCTGCACATTTCGATAAAATAACCAGCGTACAAACTGTTTTGTACGTGACATATAAGTGATTTAAAACACCGATATAAACGTGTATTATTTGTTAACCAAATAGGAGAAGTTGTATGGAGGTAAATTGTTTGTCTATAAGGGATTTAGAAATGTTAGCTTTATTGACATTTAAATCTATAGAAAGTATTAAAAAGCGATTAGCCGTTTTAGGTATATTTTATCTATATTTTTATATTGTTATGGAAGAGAGAACGAGAAGAATAATGAAAACAAACGGAAGATCGTCTGCCCAATGTTATGGGATAGTTGTTTGTGTTATAGTACATGACAGACTAGAGATTAAGTACATATATACGTTGTGAAACCCTATAGTGGCCAAATCCTTTACAAGGAAAACAGATTGCAAACTGCAAAGATTGTTATTAACATTTGAGGTTGTTTTGTTATAACACGATCGTGGTAGATTTATTCGAGCATGTTTAAAATATCGAATGATGTACATACTCAATACACGTTTAATGTTTATATTTTTTACGACATCTATGGCGCAATATATTATTTAAGAGACACCACCATACAATCAATACTTGCACAAAATCTATTTGGTATAATTAATTTTTAAAGTTATACGAGGTCGAGATTATAATCAACCATCACCATAAAATGACGAATGTGTCCTGATTTTATATGTGAAACAAAGAATGAGAATTTTATAAATCACGCCACCTAAATTTCGGTTGCCTTCCCCCCCCCTCTCAACTCTACGCAGCATAACATGTGGGTATACACTAGTCGGCTTAAAATTGTAGCACTAAATACTAAAACTATTAAACAGCATTCAAGACACAGCAAAATAAGCACATACAATTATCTAAGAAATTCGAAAAAAAAATAGTTTAAAAACTTAGCGGTACCTACATTATATTATATATAGGTTATATGATTTTGTTTTATTCTATGAATTTGTTATGTAGGTTACAAATCACAAGATCAGATGACGTAAAAACAAACGTTGAACTATCAAATATTTCAGATTCCATTGTTTAAGAATGTATTTTGTGAAAAAAAAAAAAATTACATAAAACAATAATACGCCAAAAGTCAACTTAAATGTAAAAAAAAAAAAAAAAAACTAAAATAACTAGACAGAAATGTGTATTTTATTGTAACTGCGTTTTGCTGCAGAGACGCGATTCGAATATTTATAGCTGACGTTTCATCTCATTAGACAGATGGAAAATGAGAAAAAAAAAAGAAAAGAAAAGAAGATATGCGTACAGCGTGTTGTTATAAAGGACGACGCGTTTGATTTTCACAATAATATATAATATAATAAATACCCAATAATACGCGTATGTATTAGCCATCGTTTATATTATATACGCCGTCGGATTGTGGTTTTGTATTATACGCGATGTTGTCGTATGTGTGCATAAAAACTACGGGGGTGGTTTATGCGATCTCCGTCTGTTATGTGTACACGGGACAAATCCCCAAACGTTCACGCTCTCGCACAGATGTGTGTGTATGTGTGTACAAAACCACCCTAATCGCGTAATAGTCGCTCGTGTTTTTTTTTTTTTTTGACATTATCTCCGTCGCAGCTTCTCACCACACCCCCTCGTTTCGGTTGGGTAGGGGTGGGCGTCGGCGGCGGCATCGTGTTTAACACATGTACGCACATCGCTGACGGTATACACGCTGTACTGTATGATGTACAATATAATGACATGATATAATATCGCGATAAATAAATGATTGTAATAATAACACACAAACGACGTATATAATGGTCCCCGGGCGGCGCGCGCGGCACCACATCGGCGGCGACAAAAGACGATTTTATTATATACTATATAATAATATATTATTATATTATTTCACGACAATGGCGGTTTTTTTTTTTTTTTTTTATTTATCTTTTTTCCCGTTCCGCATTCGCTCGTATACGTCGTTATTGTGTATTGCACGGGCCTTATGTCGCCGAAACCGCAGCGGGGGGAGCCGCGTATATGTACATATTTCGAGTCGGTTTCGACGGCTGACGTGCATCCACTGCAGTGCACACGCACACACGTAGCGGTTTTTCGTACTGTGTTGTTGAAAAATAATGATATTTTCGATTTAAACCACCCAGTCCCCCTGAAAAAAAATTGACTTTATAATCTTTGTTGAACCCGAGCCTGTCGTATATATACGTGTGGATCAATCGGCGTATTACGGCATGCGGAATTGATCAGGTTAGGTTAGTAGCGGTTAAACCTCGTGGTCCTATTGTGTAGCTGCAGTCATAATATAAGAAAACTACTGCGTGCAATTCGTCCGACACTTTTGGAATAGCGATACACGTCACGTTCTACCTGAGAACGTTTTTTTTTTTTAATGTTTTTTCGTCACAATCCTACACACACAAAAATAGGTACAGATTCTCCGATTTTCCAAGGCAAAAACGAATTAAAACGTGTGTCTGTGTATTTTTATTTATTAACAATGTCGGTTACATTAAACATATTTATATATGATACTTTTGAGGGGAAAAACATGCAGTTTATGCACTTCTTTAAGCGATATACTTTTATAATCGAAAAACGAATAAACCTTGTATGAGATTCTAAAATAATCTTTGCGGTTAAAATGATATTAATAATTCGGTATGTACTTACGAACTGCCGTCGATTCTATATACCTAATACGTTTATAGTATATTTATTTATAAGCAACGTGCAGAGTAAATTCACAATAAAAATTTGGCGTGTCTTTTCACACCGGTTTTTTCACAGGTCTCGTACGATTATTATTCGGAGAACGCCCGTATCATAAATATAGGTATAAGCTTATATTTTATACCTGTACTATATAAATATACATTGGTTATAGGCTACTGCAAAATCGTTGTAAAATTTGCAATATGTTCACGTATCATCGAGACGGTATCACGTTTGTTGTCGATGGAAAAAATGTCAAAATTATTATTTCTACGCTATGAGTCAATACGCAGCAATCGAACATTCTTCTATAGTTATATGTATATGCCATATCATCTATAGGTACAGACCTTTTGGTTTTCGACTATAACAAAAAGTTTTGTCTTCTCGAGCATCTAATGAATTTATAAAATAGTTAAATTGAAATAAATAAATTTAATAACTGATAATACTAATTTTCTATCAATTAAATATTTGATTATCCTACATGTATCTGCAAATGTTTTTTTCTTCATTTAATCATATTTCTAGTTTTTAACATTTTTTTTTTTTTTGACGTCTCCGTTATTATAGAATCCTTTTCCAACTCGGTCATACTCGCATGATGTTGAATGTTGATTATGTTTTACTAGAATTCTTGATTGTATCTAGGGAATTGTTTTTCCTTTTATAGCCGAACACTTTTGTACAGTTTACATTAGACTTTGAAACACGTAAAATGTACAAATAATTTAAAGCAAAGAGGTACGTAAAGCAGTTAATAAATCACTTAAAAAAATTTTTATTTTGTGTTTAACAATTGAGATACTAGATAAAAACTTACAGTTTTAATAAGGACCTAATGAGATGTAAATAATAAATAATAATAATGCTGCGAATAATTGTCGCTACCCCTGAAACGGCTTTGTGGTTATCGTTAGAACAAATTTTAAAATATTACTACTAAAGTGAGTTAAAATACAATTTACCTGTAATAAACACATTTTCGAAAAACTTTTATATGTTCTAAAATTATTTTTATTCATCTATATAAAAAATACAAATACAGAATAGTATAAAAATAACACACCGTATATATGAAAACAAATTTAATGATTTCGCAGTTCACTTTGTTGTACTCTATTTTTGTACGCAATACGCATTTTAAAAACTAATGCAGCTATTCAAAGCGGGACCAGTTTTTCTCGGGTAACAATTATTTTACTTAATTTTTTTTCGGATAACCGCTGGTTTCCCGAACCCGTTATTGAATTTGTCCATGTAATACCCGAGGTATATTTAATGAACCTGCTCAAACACGTTTCACAGTTTAAAACTCTATTAAAAAATATATATTTATCCATACATATATATATATTCTTATTGTGCCTGCAGCCCTACACATAAACGCGTAATTTAAAATTGTATAAAATATGAAAACAAAAACCATAAATACGGTTATTTATAAATGGTATTTAATTAATGTTAAATAAAAATAGTTCGTTAAATAATTCATCTAATTAATATACATTTCGTTTAAAAATAACAACATGAATATTCACTTACTTTAACTTAGTCTAAGTTCTATTTGTAATAGATAAAAAAAGGAGAATTGTGTGAATAACCTATAAAAGATTGGATGTGATTTCTTAGAAAAAAATGTGTTTATTTTGTTATTAAATATACAACGATTGAATAATATTTAAATAAAACTGTGTGAAAATAAAAATTAAAAATTGAAAACATTGAGCATTACAGTTTTAATAAAAAAGTGTAGGTACCTATACCTACTTACCTGTCAGCCTAATAGTTTTGTCTATACATTCTTTATGATAATTATTAAATATTTACATCACAATGTTTTACACACTACACATAATTCGAATTTAAAATTAGTTAATTTCATTTAAAAACAAGTAGATAAGGTGATGTAAGTTTAAAATGTTTAAATATCTCACTGGTCGCTGCGTGCCCCGTCGCGCTGCAACGATCACGTCATTATTTCACCCGAATATTCTGCAAATAATTGTATACAATTAAATCGAGAGCGTTTCAACGTTAATTATCATATAATTGTGATACATATACATCGATATTGTTAAAAGGTCACCCACGTTTTCAGTGAAATCAATTAACATTATGACGCGTAAGAAATTCGTTGAAATCAATAGAAATTAAATCGTCAACGAGAATTCGTGGTCGGAAACGAACGATTTTTTTTTTTTTTGTTGTTGTAGATCACAGTACGATGTGTATAAACAATAAAGGTATTAAACCCACGTTACACGTCGCATTTCACATCGTTCTTATAATATAATCTCAAGTAGCTCTCGTCTCTCGAAATTCTTGGCATTTTTATCACATATATATATGTGTGTGTGTGTGTAATGTGGAACCGTGTACATTATTCCTGACCTCATTTCGTGATTTGACGTAAGGCCGCAACGATTTGGTATTTACGTCGTACTTACGGGAAAAACGTTTTTCTAACGTTTTAAATTTTTTTCCCGTCCGCGCGTCGCATGCGTCGTCGTGGGCAATTTAAACGATTGCACATTCGCGTAAAAGTTCGGAATTAATTAGATCGATACGGTGACAACATCGTCGACATCATATATATACTATATAGTGTAATATATATAACTATAAATGATTTTGTACGTTATATTATTATACAAGTGTCTATAATAATCATATCGTAGTGCGTCCGATCAGATGTAGAAGCGGGAAATAGACAATTTAAAAATTGACTCGGCAAGAGCGACACTGCATACAACGCGGCGCAGCTGTATATTGTCGTTTATACCACGGTTATTCACAAAAAAGATGGCTGTATAGTTGGAAATTTAAAGTTAAAATATATATGCTCTTACGCAAGTCATTTATCATATAATCGAACGTGTACGAACGTTTGTTTTTTTTTTGTCGAACAGCATTTGCGAAACCGAACATAATATAACGTCTCGCGGACTTGTACGAACGCATAGTTTTGTGCGATGCGGTACACCGCCTTATACGTGCGATTTAATTTTCTCGCCGATTTCCGCGTCGGAGCGAATAATCGTTCGGCGGACAACCATTTTGCGGGGCTCGCCGTCAGACCTTTACTCGCACGCACACGCACATATAAGTTTATATTCGTATAACCGAACGGCGTCGGCGTGATACGGAATATAATAGAATAAACGTATATATACATTTTATTTGCACGCGCGCGTGCGTGGGTGTGTGTGAGACGAGCGCGATGATCGATAAAACGCGAACGCGCGCGGTCTCTCGCCGGCTGCCGTTTCACCGCCCAATTACCGCGCGCGCACAGCGTCGGCCGGCCGATTGTTTTATTTAGCCACGCGCGCACAACCACGACCGCGGTTTACTCGATATTATTTATTCATATACGGATAGCATAATAGATATTATATACTTAGGTATATATGGCTGCGTTACACGACTTTGGCCGGGTCAACATTAATCTATCTCTGTTTATAGGTACCTATAGTTGTGTTCCGTTTTGCTTCGCGGTTGAAAATATTGTACCTATAAGTACGCGAACACAACACTGCGATTGCGCGACGAATAATTTTTTACGGTTTTACGCTTCTCGTAGTATTCCTGGACGTGTTTTTCTTATGAAACTGCTGAAAACAAGACTCGACGAAAATCCGACTTCGTCAAGTTCCGCACAACCGTAAACGTGTATAAATAAATTGAATCGTACAATTAAATTGATTAAATATTTACGGTACGATAATATTGCAATGTCGTACCTACCTATCAACGTTATAGAAATAATACGCATATGCTGTAACCATGAAAATCTTACATGCTTTTGAGCAGTAGAACGGACGATTTTGGCTACGGAGTCGTTTGGTCGTCGAATTTCAAATTTGTACCATATATGCTTACTATGTTCTGTTGTTCTGTGTGGTCCTACAATAACTAATTTCATTTCATTTAATTAGCTATCTCTAACAACCCATGTTGTTGTTTTTGATTTTTAAAATACATAATTTTTTTACAGCCCATCTTTATATTAAATAAGTGTATTAATACTTTTAAGAGATACGCTTTTAGTGTATTATGTTTATCGACGACAGTAGTCCCTCGTTGGTCAAATCGATTTTAAAGTCCCATGCTGATAACCCAAGTCTCGCTGCTCCCTTTTCAATTCCACTTTCCGTCTCAAACCATTTATGATTTCACAATGAACCCCTGCACGTGCCTCGCAAATCTCTCATTCCCCTCACTTCAATTTTACATAAACGATTTGTGTAAACACTTTATATGGTTTTGTTTTACTGCACTTGTCGTGCTATATATACACCATAACCATTTAATCGTCTGCACATATATCCACGGAGTCAATTATTCATAACTCCCATTGTACATTATTAGGTCCATATAATATTACGTTCACACCACAAGTAATAACTCGATAAATAGATAATAATATCACATCGAAAGTGTGGGAAACCGTTAGGGTCTGTTGGGTGATTTTATTTTGTTTGCACACTTGCGTGGCACCGCATTAGCTACTCCATTATATTTTTATTGTTTGTTTTCTATCTTGATATTTATTATATTATGGTTTATATATTTGAGAATCATAAATTTACAAATTACCGTTATGTAATCATGTTTAACGATTCAAAAACATTAATTATGTATACTTAAATTGGCTAAAAGCATGACCCGCGTTAATTTATCTAAGTTTTTTTCCAACCAAAAATGTACATAATATGACAATCATGGCATTGTGTGTATACACGATTTAGTGTTAGGTACTTATTAAAGGACATAGGTCATATTTTTTGATAGATATAATCACAGTTTATTTACAATACATATATCAGGTACCTATATTATGTATAGCTAGTGATTATTGTGTATTTTAACTCTTAATTTTCGGCAGTGTCGAAATGATATTATAAACTCATCATATATTGGTAATGATTACCACTGCAATTATACGGGCGACGACCACACTTTATTTCTACCTATATTATTATAATATTGTCTTTTGAGTTCGTATTAGAGAGAATGCGCTTCTTATAATAACGATAATAATTCATCCGCGTGCACTTGCGCCTTAATAATATATGTAAGCATATGCACAGGCCGATCGGATGATACAACAGACTATTTACAGTATGTGCATATAAATATAATGTAGGTATTTAGGTATACGAACAGGCAAATCTCCGTAGAGATCTTATTTTAATGTCAGTTTATAAAATAATAATAATACTCTATGGGTATTGGTATACGTGTGTACACACATATATATACACAGCAGATACCTACATTATCTTAATATACATCGCATTAGTACTGGTCGCGTCGTCTATAATATATATGTACACGTACGTTTATTATAATAATGTACATATAATTGTAGATATATGTAGGTAGAATTATATAATATAGTAGTAGTAGGTACGCGAGCGCATATACCTATGTACTGCTTAGGTACCTATCTGTAATAACAATAATAGTAATAATAATAATGGCAGCGAACTCTAAAAAGCGATCACGAGAAACAAAAGAAAATAATAATAATAACAATAATAAAAAAATCTATGCGTTATAATATATATTATATATACCTAGGTATACCGATCGCGCGTCTTACAAAGGGAGAATATTACAGTCCATATTATTATTGTGTATAGGTACCGACCGATACAACAATATTATATACGGACATGGGCAAAAGTATAATATTATACATATATTATACGCATGTATTATTATATACCTAAACGTTTATTATGAGCTCGTGTAATTTTTATTTTATTTCTTCTAATGGCCGTTTTTGCATTTGTATAGAATAACTATACAAACCACGGCCATTTAATACACGGGTAACCAGCTGTATATATGCACTACCCCGCGGAGAGTAGGTTTTATATATACGCACATATGTGTATTAATAGACGTGTGTACCAGACTTATTTAATGCATGCGAGTTAGGTATTTATATGTATTATTGTATAATAATACTGTTTGTCGGCGTATAAGTTGGATATAAAGAGTATACTCTGTTATATAGATATAATTATACGAAAAGTGACTGCACCGTGTAAGTCGTCGAATATATGATACATTCATAGATAATACTGTATCGCCGATTATCGTTCAACGCATATGAAACAATACATAGATAAAGGTATACAAATATTAACAAGTTTAAATAATATCACTAATAATATATAATATATTTAAGCAGACAAACTTACACGTTATTTGAAAATTGATTAATAATAATTAGCTTCAAATTTAGGAAACAACTTACAATTTCGGCGATGCATGACTCAAAAATCGATTAATCGTCGATAGATCAGAACAAACAATATAATGAAGCGTAAACGATGTACTACCGCGACTCTGTAGGTATTAAGTACCTACGCAAAATTACGACATGTTTATAATATTATAATTTATAGGTAATCATAAACACAACTCATTATATACCTACTAACTATACAAATATATAATATCGTGACCTGCTCGCCGCGCGTTTATATGAAGTACATCGTGTAAATCGTATCGCACTTTTTCATCTTTGCACGCGGAAAGTATGACTTGTGCACCGATCAAAAAGAGCCGTATCGCAGTCGGCGATTTTTTAAATTGAAATATACGTATATCGAAACGCCCTGACACGTGCAGAGTACGATATCGTAATAGAATCGTGTGGTATCGGCTTTGCGCAGGTCGATCGTGAAAATTTGACGTTTTCAATCCAGCTATAGTGGAGCACACATTAGCAGCAGGGACCTATACCGAAGAGTCGACTGTGCGGAGTTCGATAGCGGAAAAGTACCCGAAGTAATACATTATATGCGCATTAACAAAATTACTTTTCGGTATATATTTCGTGCAGTACGGCGTCGTTGTTTTTCGGAAGAAAAACGAGTGAACACGCGATTATTTCGTTTTGAATCGATCGCGGTGTATATACAACAACTACTACAGCGGTGTAAACCTAACGACCGGGGGTCTCTGTCCAAAAGCGAACATTATTGTAACCGTGGTATATGTACCTAATAATACACAATATTATTATATACGCGATGGCCGAGGAATTTTCGTGACGCGAAACGCTCCCTCTAAACGCGTATAATATAACCATATATAGATACAATACGGGCGTGTGTGTATTATAATTTACAACACATATTATACACAGTTCATCGTCGTTATAAATTATCATATTATGTAGTTATTATATATACGAGACGCGTCCTATATAACATTATATGATGCCAATTTATAATACGCCCACCCGACGTGTGCGTGTGCAGACATACACCCCGCTCGTAACGGTTGTTATTGCAGCGCGAATATTATTGTACGTTTAATAAAAGTATAAGCCAAAAGCTAACTAAGTTCTTCAAAAACAAACCGCATGCGATATCGATACAAAAAAGTTCTGTCAGCTCACAGAACCCAAATCGTGCAATGAGAAATATTAAACGTGCTGCGCGTAAAAAGTATACTTAACTGCAGCGTTATACCTCCGATTGGAACAACAACACAAAAAAAAAAATCATAAACGGATAATATTATATTCCCATCAATTTCAACTTTCTCGCCTAGTATTGACCTTGTAAAATCTCCTAAAACCCTCTGTCGGCTCTACAATTCTGTTGTTGTTTCAAATGGTGTGTATTATATATAATACTAATTCACGACAACGAATTTAATAATTCACAATTGTAATAGTTTCGAAACTGAATCTGTAGTTTCTGAATTTCCCCGAAATCGTATGGCGAAAGTATTAATTTGTAAAAATAAAACCGTTGACGAAAACCATAAACATAATATTATTATACTAACGACAGTAATATACATTATGTACACCGGCCGACTACGGACGTTTGCCGCACGATGTACTTTGCATATAATAATATATAACACGACGTAATATATCGCTGTGTGTGCAGACGACCGCAAAGGCTGCTTTTGGCGAACAAACTTTATGCGTGCGCCGTAGATAAGCCTTTTCGCGTCCCCCTTTTACCGCCCACATCGTGACCCTTTCACGCCGCCGTGCACATTATAACGCCTGACGCTTTTGCTTCCCGCCCGTTATTATAATATAATACGATGATGTATGTGGGATATCCATTTAACGCGCCTCGCTCGTTTTCCCAGTAAATTATTTCGATTATCAAAAAATAAATCCATACACAGCCTGATATCGTCATTTTCCAACACGAAAGCGCCGCGGTAGTTTGTGTTTTCTTTCTTCGTGAAAACCTATATTATTATATATATATCTGCCTCTCATCCTTGAGGTTTTAGTTTTCTATTTTCCCTGACTTTAACACTGTCAGACCTCAGTTCACAAAACCAGCTGGTCCAAGCCACAGTTTTGATAAGGTGGTTGACACGCCAATTATTAGTCATTACTAATTACCATACTAGGTTAATTTGTCAGTGTCTGCAGGTGTAAACAATTATCGGCTACTGCAGCTATATCTGTGTAGTCGAATAAGCAAATTATTTTCGAGACAACTCCTCCTTCACTATACATAGTACAACGATTGCAAACTTCGTTATTTCACATTGGTACTTTTTACTCATACACTAATTGTTATTGCCGATAAATATCGATTATATATATAATAGCATGTATTAACTGATATATTATATGGTTAATAGATACAATTTCTTTTTTTTTTAATATAACGAGTGTATTTTTTTGTATTATTTTTTTTTTTGAAGTCCTATACGTTAAAATAAAACAATGCACTTTGTACGATGAACACTTGAAACTTTTAAAACATTATTATCTATCGAAATTAGCTTAGCATGACGACGTTAATTGGTTCACACTGTATATAATAATAATAATATTACGATGACGTGCACGTCCGCCTTATTGTTAATAACGTAAGCACGCACCCCTGGTCTTTGTCGATTTACATTTTAAAACATTTACATAAGCCGTATTATATGCCAACGTGGTGTACTTAGACTTATAAACTTGTGTACGCGACGTAGTGTTGAAATTTATATTTAGGTAAAACCGTTCTATCCATAATTTTATTATTCGGATGAATGTATAAGTAGAGTATATAACATGCACAGTTGTTGTGAACAACGGCCAATTTAAGCGAAAGATTTGGCTGACTATAGCGGTCCCGTATTTACAGAATGGCCCCCATAAAATGCACATAGCAAAAACATTAATTATAATATTTCATCATTTTTTTCTTTTTATTTTTAACAATAAACATAGGTACAATTTGGTAAAAAATTTTATTTTGAGTATGAGTGGTGTGGCAAAAATTATATAAGATTGGCGGATTAAGTATTTAATTCAAATTATATTATTAAATGCTGCCCAATCCCGTGTTCTGTTTTAAACAGAACACTGTTTTGTTAATTGAATACCGGGACGATGGTATAGTGTCTCATACTGACGGGGTTCATCGAAAAACCCACGTGTAGAGAGATCCCTTTTCAAAATTTAATCTATAATTAAAATGAATCACTGGGAATGCTCTTAGAATTACATTTGCGAGGTCAACTTTTTAAACTTATTTTTACGACATATTTTTAGACTCGAGACAAAATTATAACGCAAACAAAGTATAATCACTTCTAAATGAACACGTGAACTATAAAAATAACACCCGACCGCGGTATTATAAATAATAGAAAATTATATGACCTTCGGATAATGCCTATCTCGAAATGGTGCATTTTATGTAAACGCATTATTCGCGGTTACACGTTTTTTACGCCTAACTTGTACTGCAGTTATCACATCGCGTTATTAGGTTTTCGAGATTTGAATGTCTTTTATTCGCCGTGTGTACTGAGGAAACCGTCTTTATGATTTACACATACGAGGTCCTATACGAAAATTATTGTCAAGCTTATTATAAAAGACAAAAGAATTTTAAAAAGCTTTTTATGAACGAAAAAGCTCGGTTTTGTACTTTTGCCATTTCATATATTAATCTCATCACATTTGTTCACGACCGTTTTTCACTTTAGTATGTCTTCGTTATTTCTACATGAAACACAACATTTCTTATGCTATGGAATATTGCAATTTTCGAAAAAAATTTTAATTTTCCGATTTTCCATTAAGCATTAATAAGTAAAAAATCGTGGAGGTCTAAGTTTTGGGCGCTCACCTTAAGATTAGGTCTAATTAAGATCTAGAGAATTATTTGAGATAATATATACGTCTAAATAAAAAGGCTTTTTTACACACACGACGACGACGGTAGCAAATCCTTTTAACAGTATTATTATTACAATATATACCATATTATTACACTTTACGGCTAACGTACCCATACACGAAAACGATCGCCGCCGAAGGTCGTTATGTGCCGCGGTCTACGTTATGCGCTGATGCGTGTCGTTATATCGGTGCCTGCCTACCTATAACAACATGGCAATAATAATAATATCTTAATTATACGAAATATGCACGTGCGTGCACCGTTCTCCATTGACACCGTAATATTATAATATTATCGCGTACATAACACGCGTATAGGTACACCGTCACCGCACATAGTTATTTAGACGGTTGCCATGGGGGAGGGGGAGTATTCGTACGAAAAAAAAAGAGTTAAAATAAAATATCGGGTTGCGCGACGTCGCACGCACTTGCATAATTCACTCGTGTGTGTGGGTACGCGATTTACATACGTTTTTCACGGCCCCGTCATGTGTGCGTTTCTGGAGTATTTTCCAGCCGGGTTGATGCCACTGATTTTCTAAGCCAGTCGTTTTTTCCCGATCGGTGACGATATATTTTTGATTCGCCGACCGAGCAGTATTATAATAATATTATTATATCGATATATATACGTGTTTGATGCAATTCGTTTTGACACTGCGCTTGGCTTAATGACTTGGTTTCGAGTAACTAAATAATATTATGTTACTAATTCAAATACGGCACAACAGTTATTCGGTAGATCTACGTACACGCAGTTAGATTGGAAGAAATAAATCAAATCATGAAATCTGTCTAAAATTTAATTCGATTAATAAGATTACCTAATATTTTTGATAAGTCAAATGTTGTGTACACAGCAGTAATTATGCCGAGGGCCCGCGACAGATCGCTAAAATATTTTCAAGGCCTATCAATATTCAATATAATATTATATTGGAATTCTATACGTCACTATAGTAGCGTTTAATCGATGGCCGTTACGACACATTTCAGAAAAATGATTTTTAACGGTATAACTACAGCGTAATATGCGAGATAAGAAATTAGAAAACGTAATATATTTTAAATTTCGTGTTGATTGATTCGCCCACGTGTCATTTATCTCACGTACATAATATATGATTTATGATCTGATTATATAAATGGCCGGGCCTCGGAATCGAATGAGACGACGTTGTGTTGCAGAGATTTATTAGCTCTTTTATAGGTATATAGTATTGTTGCTTGCCGCCTGAATGCTTGATCTATTTGAGACTTAACCTTTAAGATAGATCACAATTGATTGCAATTACGGTTTTAACGTCGAAGTGAGTGGTGTATGACCCGATTGTAAAATGTTCTTTCAGCCGTCTCTTAAATCAACTAAATTGTCTTACGAGCTCCACGGTAGGATCCTATATTTCATAATTTACAATGCTCGAGGGCCGTCGGTATAGATATCTATAGATATTCAATTATAGCAATAAATTTACAAATAGATATATCTTTGAATTAATAAATTACTAAACCAATCACTGTTGTTTTAATGACCTTATAGTGTTTCGATGGCTTTATTCGTGTAAATATTGGTCAAACGTGTTTTCCTAATTGGGAAGCACAATAATCGTATTGAAATAAAATCGTATTTTTTCAATAGGAACACAAAGACATAATATCTATAAAAACTCGTTAAATTCGATATTTAGTGATTACTGCATATATTACCCATCAGGGTCCACGACAATTTCATCCTATCGTTACGTCACTGGTTCTGTGATTTGTTATAGTTTTTCAGTACGTCAAAATCGTCCAGTATAGGGATACCCATGTAAGAACGCTTGTTGAATGTTTTCCATAGTTCACTATACAACTTATATCGTGTACGACATGCCAGACGAGTAGACGACACTGTAGCCAGGTGACTAATTTTTCCGAACACTATTTAATTGTTATAATAATCGTATTTGAAAAATCGAAATGATATTGATTGAATCCCGGCCGATTCCGTTTGTCGGTTGTCGTCTGTGTTCCTGTACGCACCCTGTACGTACGGATAGCGATATTCATCTTATTATATAACAACGGTGCGTCGCCGCGAGGTCTCACGTGTTAATGTATTCTGTACATGTAACACGGTAGGTACCTATATCGTCGGCCGATCGAAATGAAAACCAACTACGTTCGACGTACAGATATTTTCTGGCCGCCATCATGTTATATCTTTTATATACGTCGTCTGTGCAACGCGGTTATACGCATCGAACCCGCTGTAAAAATATTACACGTTTTACGATGCGGCAGATGCGAATATTATATCGTGTGCGGCACGCTGCAGCGGCCCCCCTCATAATAATAATAATAATAATAATAATATTCGCAGCGACGACAGAAGTCGTGTACAATGTACATATATATATTATAATAATAATATCGCAACGGTGTGAAACGATGACGTTTAGTATATAGCGGGGTGGAGCTGCGGTAACAATAAGTGACTGCTGCCGCTTACGGCATTATCGGCCGCGCAATTTTTTTTTATAGGTCGGCGCCCTCCATATTGTCGATGGGCAATTTTTATTTTTATTCTTTCCGCCCAGTCCGAATCCCATAATCCTCCCCGAAAACCGTACCCGTACGAATTTCGCGAGCGTTTACTATTATACCCCGAGCATCTTTTTTATGCATATATGACCTATAGGTACCTACCGACGGACGCTGACT
This sequence comes from Aphis gossypii, assembly GCF_020184175.1. Lineage (NCBI taxonomy): Eukaryota > Metazoa > Arthropoda > Insecta > Hemiptera > Aphididae > Aphis > Aphis gossypii. The sequence goes on from NC_065533.1 coordinate 29,793,399, forward strand.
GCACAAAAAGCCGCCGCGTGACAAAACACTCATCTGTAGTGGCATTGCTGCTATACCGCGGCGCTGGTACCTACCTGTCTGGTGGTATATACCTACGTGCGGCGATCGTGTGTGTGTGCGCGACCAGCGACGTTTCCCCGTGCCCGGTGCGTTTCGGAACCCTCGGGGCTATCGGCGTCGACACGGGCCACGCCCCGTCGGGCCGGAGCAACGTCCAAGCCGGCTCTTTTTTTTCTCTCCATGCCGCGTACGGCTCGCACGGCGCACACCACCGCGACCATACACGGCAACGATAATAATATTATTTTTATTATATTGTACGACGTACCCATAATTTATAACGTGCATCACATCGGTCGTATACGACGTATATTCCATTCCGTCGTGTAAACAACCGGCGCACGATTACTATTATTATAGACGTGTAGGTACAATATTATAGAGTTATAGGTAGGCACGTTATAAGGACGATTATAGTCGTGTGTATTACATTGTAGAGAGCAGTATGATTGACGCTATGCCTATGCAGTACCTATACGCAACGAGACGGGTATGCGATAAGAGTGTTGCTACGCACTTAGGTACTGTACACGGAAAGCGCGAAAATGGAAAATTATATTATAGTTAGACGTGAACCAAATAGGTAACCATCAATAACGATTAATAAAATTATTACCATCAGAAGCAAAAAAAAAATACAAACATTTTTTAAGTTTTGCCTTCTTAATATGCGTATTTGTCGTATTTCGGTACCGTTCTCTCTCTCGCGATTTTGAATATGATTTACAGCGTGCGACTAAATATAACGTCCGAAACTTTGCAACTTACGTCGAGTTAATATAAAAGCTATAGGTCCATAAAATAGTTTACATATTAAGTAGGTTCAAATAAACATATTATACTAAGTTGTAAATCTTACCTTTGTTGTTTGTTGAAGTTTCATTATTTAATACAAGCAAGTATTTTTCTAGTTTGAAAATTGGCCATTTCGTCAGCAAATACAGTGCATAATCCAGATATTTTATAAGTAGCTAAAATGTTATTTTCGGTGTACATAATAATATGACGTAGGTTTAGAAAAATGCGAGACGAAAACTCCAGCCTATCCCCTAACATTATTTGTACGTTACAGTAAATATAACTATCTGAGGGATCAAGTATATCCTTATATAATTGATAAAGGGAAAGGGGCTTTAGCCCTTCAAAATAGTCGAAGTATTATAAGCTCCTTGGCACCCCAAGGCTACTCGTTTGAATAAATACTTTTGATTCATATATCAGAGAATATGATACGAGATTGTTCTTTTATATTTGTTTTCAGACTTCTCTTCTTTTCGCAGAAGACATTTTAAGGGTTTTAACAAAAACATCAAAAAAAAAAAAAATTACTCAATTTTCTCATATTTGTTTTATACAAATAAATTATAAATTAAATTAGAATTTTATAACTGTATGTAAATGGTAAACATATGTAATACATTAGTTTGGATAACCTGCAAACTTAAATGACGTTTCTGATCACAATTTCTTTTGTATTGATTGTACCTACATAGGTACAGCACATAAACGAATTTACGACTGTTATGGAAGTGTATTTTACGTGACATAACGAAACATAGGACAGTAGTTTAATTTTGCATATAACCGAGGGCGGGTTATGGACTTGGGCGTTTATTATATTGTTCTACAAATTGCTATTTTATGTCGCAACGCGGCCGAGTGGTGAGTACGATAATAATAATACATAATACACTTATAGGAACTGCATCGTTTTAAATAGGGCGCGTTTAGTGAATCTCCCTGTATAATATACCTACGCGTATAATATGACGTACGACATACGCAAGACCGTATATTTTAATGACATATTATTTTATATATCGTTACTATGCGCGGCTGCGGAATGCGTATTGGAGCGGTAACGTAAACGCATAGGTCAGTGTATAGGTTACAGGTTTATAACAGGTACCTACCTAACGTATAAATACGATACCTATATATACCCCGGTCGTGGGTATGGTAAATATAATATAGACGAGAACGGTGAGCGTCTAACGTCGTAATGTATACGACAAGACTTGACGATGTGTCGTACAGTACACACATTCCACGACCGCTGCATGTACATTCGTGTATATATAGATATAGGTAGTTATAGGTTCTGTACTGCAGACTCGCGCACGTCCGGATCTCTATACAGGGCGATCGTACAAGTCCATATATACAAAGCAATATAATATATTGTAACTTTATAATATATATATATATAATGATATACGCGTGTTATACGAAAACGGGGGGATTTAATATCGTATATATATATATATATATATATATAGGCATATACATATAATATCGTGCTCGCACAGTACACGCGGATGAGACGTGACGTTTCGGAATTCCGATCACCCTGTATATGTGTTTGCAGGTTATACGCACAAAGTCGAATACACGTATATAGGTACGTTTGAATTTAAAAAATCGGTTTCCGACACACGTCGCAATAATGTGTGTACGCGCACACGTCTCTCATCGCGAGCAGTCAGTCAGATTTCGTCACATAGTATTTTATATTATTATTTTATTTATTTTCTTATTGCGACAACGACGCCGACCGCGTACGATCCGCCAAACCGCATAGACTTTACAATAATATATATACCTTACGTATCACGTTGATATCGACGCATCATACACATATACGTATATATAGACTATATAACATCACGTCGAACGACGTGTACGCGCCGCAATCGCGTTTGTGTGCGTACATCGTGTTATTGATTTTATCGTCCGAATACATGTATAGGTGGTACGCAGGAAGGTATTACGCTGATACAGTCGCGCACTTTACTCCCCTATTTCACGATATGACGTACGGTGGTGGTAGGTACCTATATATAATATACAAAAAAAAATATTTCATTTCTCACGTTCGACGCCGAAGGGTGTTTGGTCGTTGGCACTGAGCTGCTTGCGCTTGTATCGATTGATGAGTTCGTCTCCAAATAATGTCCGTATACAGCAGTATATATAGGTAGGTAGATAGGTATAATACGGTTGAGCATCACGCTGACCGGCGGTGTTCTTCAGGATCGACGAAATTCGTCTTCGAACATACTAGTTGTATTGACGGTGTGCCTGTAGGCTGTCAATGACTAAGTCGTAGATCTTTCCATCGTTGCAGTACTTCTGTACGAAAATTTCGGAAGTGTTACTTTACTTGCTGTTGTGTACAAATGGCTCTGTAGAGCAGTAACACAAGACCGTTTCCCAAAAACGGTTTTTTTACGAAAAAAAAAGGTAGGGATAGTTAGGTATATTCGCCATTTAATATATTTTTTCCATTGATATTTTGACAAACGGTACGCGAAATCAATCAATACAGAAAGCAAATATAATATAGTACATTGTGTATACATCTTATAAACATCGTAAAATGTGTGGTATTGAAATTGAGAGACCTTAGAAGAATTTTAAATACTAGTGCACAGGTAGGTACGTTATTTTACGTCGGAGGATTGACATGGGAACATTTTTATCATTATTGTCGTGTCGCTGTATTATAACCCACGGGTCGTGTTTGTGAGAGGTTGAAAAAAAATCGAAAACCCGTCTACTCCGACGGCCACCAAGTACTGCTGCACTATGGCAGACCGATTTCCTACGTGCGGTGAATCGCGCCATTGCGCGTTTTGGGGTCGTTCGCCACCCCTCTTCTATTTGCCTCGACTCATGATTCTACGCAAGCGCTTTACGATCACCGGTTGGATGACGGGCTGTATGTTCTCAGAGTTTATTAACACTAAATGTATACTTTTTATATGAGACTCTAAATGAGACGCTTACGACAGTGTATACTATAGTGCAGAACAGTACAATTTTTATTAAAAATAAATAAATATTTTTAGCCTATTGACCTTCTAGATAAAAATATACGCTTTATGCAACGCATCTTACTATTCTGTGTACCTACAATCTGTTTTGGCATTTAAATAATTAGTTTCGGTAACTACTATAGAACCGAAAAATATAATAGCCCTCGTCATCTGAAATTTTAAACATACCTATTATAATGTTATACCTACAGTACTAACTAAATATCTCGGCTTCGCTCGTGAAAAAAAAAATATATAAATCGTGAAATTATTAAAAACGCCTCACCAAAACTGATACATTGAATACACGCGTGGTTTGCCGCAGCTGGATCAAAATATTCATTATTATTACATAGTAGATATTATATATATATACTTAGTATTTTTCGGTCTTCATACAATACGTCAAAAATATATTATCCAATCACCCGCGGGTAATCGTACGACTAGAATTTTAATGATAACTAGATTCTATATTGTACGAAGAATTAAAAATCAGTAAGTGTTCGTGTATCACGGCGATCGTTATTATTCGTATCCCATATAATAGTCTGACGCATGCACGACGTCGTGCCGTCGTCTAACTATATAGTTTTTTCATATATTTACCTCATAAAGTATTTTATTTTTTAATTTTTAAAAATTTAAATTGTAGGGTATAATCAATAGTGTACATACTATTATGAGTTATCATGGACGCGAATATTGATCAATTACAAATTATTATCGTTTTTAAAATCGAACAAATTGTGTGCATAATATATATTTTAAGGATATTAAGTGCGATAAATTCCGAGCTCTCGTTACAATTGAACATTTTTTACATACAGCTACATTGTCGTTTATTATGTGTTTGTTAATCCTAGCGAGCAATTTTCACGACGCGTGACGTCCGCCCTCCGCTGCATTTTGATTATTATAGACATACATCTATATGTCGAGCATAATAGCTGTACATTTGTTTCGCTCACTAAATATTAAACAAAAACAACCCTCAGAACACATCTCCCATTTTGATCAACGACCAAGTGTGTGTGTGTGTGTGTGTGTGTGTTGTGTGTGTGTGGTGTGTGTGTGTGTGTGTGTGTGTGTGTGTGTGTGTGTGTGTGCGTGAACAAAGAATTTAATCGATACGATACAAATGAATACGTCGGAACAACGATGAAAAGCGTAATAAATTAATATCCTCGCGTCACGGGGTTTTAATTAAAACTCTATATCGCTTCGGTCGATCGCTATAGCTGTCTAGGTATAGAGGGGTGGTACCTGCGGTATATACCACGTCATCAACGGACGGTTTTATGCTTGTCGGGTTTTACGGGTTTCGGCGTCGTCCTAAACCTATCCACCCACAGCACAGGAGTAGGGTAATAGATATGATGGTGGGCGGGGTGTACGATAGCACCCCACTATGGATTTATTTTTTTTTTATTCTCAACTTTAAAATTATTTCGTTAACAGTAATGTAAACGTCTATCGCGGTGTGTTCGCAGGTTTATAACGTTTAAATAATATTCTAATATCTCGTGAACTTGTATACCTTTTTGTGTATAAAATATAACGTTATTATCCGTCTTTAAAGAAAAAAAAGTAAACGACGAGAATCCATCGACCGTAAAATTTAATGCCTACTGTATTTCCAGTCGTATTTTAATTCGTTTCATTTATTTACATAATACACCTACAGTTATGGTATACCTGTATAGGTATGCATAATATTATTGTCTAATAAAAATAGACACTTTTACGATTCGAACATCCCGACAATATTTTGTCGTGTGTTAACGTGTACCTAAACAAGATTTTCATAGTTCAGTTGGACCAAGCCCCCCTCCCCACCACTAAATACACGACTACGGCACGGACTTAGACGGCGCGCCGCGAAGGCCGTATAATCGGACATCTTACGAGTCGTCGCGCCGGTCGTGTCCGGTAAGCCGGTAAAGATATTATACGTTGTACGATGGTCTTTTTCCGTCGTCCACACACAGGCAGACGCACTTTTATTATTACTTTTTCCGTATCATTACGTAAACGCGTATATAATAGCCGGCCGCCATCGCCATGGTGTACCTGTACAATATAATATTATATGTAGTTATATAGAACGGACCCCGCGCGTCCTATTTTTTCTTCTGTTAAGTATTTATTTTTTATTTTTCGATTATAATCGGTTTGGACGGAACGGACTAGTATTTTTTTTTTTTCATTTTTCATTGCTCTTCGTCCCACTACGCCGCTCGCCATGACAGCAACGCGCGTTTAATGGTCTAAAAACAACGAGTGAATACAACGGAATACCAGAACCGCGCGCGTCTATCCGTACCGTCACCGCGGCGGGAACGTATTTACACCGTCACCGGTCGACGATATATTACTACCGCTGTTGTAAGTACATATCAGTATACAGGGTGATTCACCAAGCGAGCTCACCCTCCTCCATTTTTTTTTTTTTTTTGGTCATTTAATAATGAATTTATATTCAAATTATTATGAGTTTTTGAATTTTTAAAATAAAATTTAATTTAAATATACTCGAATGACCATATTATATATCTTTCAAATTCTTGAGATTTTTTTTTATAATACTTAAGAAGTGTCAGTGGCGATATAAACATCTGTTTTTCAAATGAGAACCTTCTTTTTTTACTGTAAATTATTTGGCGGGTATTTAAAAAAAAATGTTAATACACCTGTAGTTCATAATATACCCATTATAATACCATTTCGTCATTGGACCATTAAAAAACAACGTCTGCGTTCATCAATATACGAATAAAATGTTGGTACGTAAATTTGGGGGCCCTGTGCAATGCTCCGAAATAAAAAAAAAACTGATTTTTTATTAAAGACTGTATCTATTTAGAAACGATTAAACCCATCATGCCATTATAGAAAGAGGGCAAACGGCAGTGGAAAATGGAAAGACCAAAAACACGCAGTCTGTTCTTTTCCCCTTCACGTGCCTCTTGTCTACGCATATATATACGCATATCCATAATAATAATTATTTCTATTTCAAGAGTCATCTCGTTAATTACCGCCCGGCGCATGTATGTATTATATCATTATTTTTTATTGTTGATATTTACTTCCGATGTGTTTAAAAAGCCATCGTGGCCTGTAACGGGAGGCGACGACAGGTGTTGTCTCGGTCTCTATCGCGGTGTATATAGGCGTACGCGTGTACGTAAAAATATCTATCGTATAAGTACACTGCACGACGTCGTCGAGCGTTTAGTTTGGATTTCGTCGCGAGTGCGTTAAAAAAACGCAAACCTGCAGACGACGACAGAAGCCGACGAAAAATCGCGTAAACATATAGAGCGGCAGTTCGACGGGGAAACGATCCGTCCTCGGCGGCACTCCGAAAAACCGCCACCGCCGTCGACACGTCGTCGTCGCGTATTATTTATATTGTACGCGAGGCGTTTTCATTTGTCAAACGTCCAGATTTACCCCCGTTTATACGTGCATAATGGCGAACGCGTCAGTCGTCTTGGCGGGCGCACACACGCGTACGAAATTTTATTGTATATATACACGCGATTTTTCATCGCCCGAGTGATAGGTACAAGCGTGGGCGGTATATAAAAAGATCGCACTCGCCCGTATCACCACCGCGCCGGGTGCTGTGCCGTGTATATACCTACCTACATATATATATATATATATATCTAATAATAACACACGCACGACCACTTCCGGACGATCGCGCACTAATGGCATCTGCCTTTCAGACGTCTCCGGAAACGCGGTGTTCGTTATTAATGAAACGCGCATATTATTATTATTATTATTATTGTACGATCGAGAGCGCGAATATATTATATTATATACGCACTTCCGAAACCGCGATTCCGTGCGGTTTGTGCGATTGCGACCGTCATCCGTCGAGCGGATCCTCTATATACGCGCTCTTCAAAGACGGCGTGTTTGTATATAATATAATAACGGAAACGCATTAGTGCTATAAGTGTTGTACCGGTATTGTAACGCGATTCTCCGACGTGCGGTCTAATCGATATCATCACTCGCGCGTTCCTACACGTGTATAACATATAATGTACCTATATATGTAATCCGTATGCTTTTCGAGATGCTGTGAAAAAATATCAAATATGGTTTGTGCACACCGTTCACCGCTTTAACCTATACAAACACAAATCGCACGATAATAGGAAATTTGTATCGCGTTCAATAATTACCGCATAGTGAAATATAGATATACAGAGTAACTCTATGATATTCCTGGCACTATTCGCCGAGATATAGTTGTTCGCCGGGAACACTATATGCGAAGAGTGGAGATAAATTTCTGCGACAGAAGTAATGTGTTTTTTATATAAAAGTTTATATTATACACCTTAGAAAGGTCCCGCGAGTGTATCCTCGACAAAATGTCATCAATTTAATCGAATAAAAAATTATGAAATATTTTTTTCCAATGTATTGTGATATAATTGTATCTAAATTCAATTATTTCTTACTGATTGCTACTTTGATGTAGTATTTTTTCTAAATAAATTAGCTAATTGAGAACATTAGGTGATTATACATATAAGTATACCTATTGATTTTTCGCCTATATGTACATATGAAATTTGGTGTTAAATTCGACCGAGGGTTTCAACTACATAAATCAGTAAAAACCGTCTGTCGAAAATAAACGCGAAGTTAAAAAGTCCAATCGAATTTAATTGCTCAACTAATTAATTTCATCTAGACGATGATGAATGTGAGATGATGACGACGACGACGACGAGTTACGGTGATTACAATAATGTGTACGGGACAGACCTATAATACGACTTCCGGCTGTCGTGTACACAAACATAATATAAGCGCTCACATTGTGATGAAATATTTTTGAGATGAAATGAGAAGAGAAAAAACTAAAAAGATCATAAGACTGCGATTACTTACATACGTATGTATGTATGTATAATAGGTAGGCACGTAAGATTTTTTTCACGATGGTTTCCAAATAATAATCAACGGTGCAACAGGCCTGTATTATGGGTTGCCGAGGGGGTTCGTCCGACGGCTCCGCCCACTCGGCGGCGGAACACAGGTGAAACACAGGTATATATGTATATAACATTATCATCGAGTAGACCTATACATATTGTGTTATAATGATGTAAATACGTGTAACACGATATATATATATGTGTATAAAGTATCATTATCATCATCATCATCATCCCTGTAGAAACGACTATGATGGTGGCGGTTCGTATAATAAATATCATGTGTTATCGTTGGTTGTCGTCGTAATTACGTTAGGTAAGATTGTTATAATACGTGTCTTGCGATTGCCGACCCGAATCGAAAAATTCCCGGCCAACGGTGGTTAGGTCAGGACGTCAGGTAGGTACATAATATTATAGTCGAAGGTACTCTGAGCCGGATTCCGCCATTCCTATATATAGACAGTGCTGTATAACGCGCGTACTAATATAATGAGGTTATCCTTATGGGGACATCGTGTGCCGGTGGTGCGGGGAGTGGTGAGCTAGGAGGGCTTCCGGTTTGGCGCCCCAAAATATATTTGCCGAATGGAGAATAAGACACACAAGGAATCGCGTTTGATTACCTAATAATGGTTCTAGGTGTCATATATTTTGATTTCAAAAAATACACACGCACATACAAAGATAATGACTACCTAGCACGAGTATATATAATATAACGTTACGAATCCTGCCCCTTGAAGTATATCAAAAATTAAAAAATAATTTTCATTTTTTTTATTTTTTTTGTAAATAGACTTTTGTTGGACCACAGAACGTTTTTTTAATATTATTTTTTTTTAATGAGAACCGACACTAGATATTATCATGTTTGAATTTCGAATAGGTAAACGTATAGTTTCTAATACGAATTTAAGCAATTTTTCTAGTTTTGTTTCTTTTTAGCATTACCTCATGATTATACGTGACGTCTACAGAGTAACTCGTACTAATGTCGTCGTCTGATGTACGCGTTTTTAAAAATTAGTTACGACCGTTTGTAGTTGACTATATACCTAGTGCTGAATATTATAGGTAGGTACATTTCCAATTACGATAAGTCCAAAACGCGACCGACCGCATATTTTATTTATTCACAAGACACGTGCTACACGCAAGCTCAACCGTAAATAGAAATATCTACGTAGTTAACGTTTTTACGGTGTTTGGATATTAATGCAAATAGGCGTCGGGCGGTAGTCGCTATAGTCGATTTACGTATACCTATATTATATCGTTCTAATGATCGTTATTATTCGCTACGGTATAAAGCGGCTTCGTCGGTCGCAAGAATCTGCGTCATCTAAATTCTGCCCTTCATAGCATGTTATATAATAACAAATATAATATAATAATAAAAAACAAATAAATTGCTGCACGACATCGTAATAAAATAATTGCAAAAAAAAAAATAAACATTGTTCATTGTTATCTACCATTGTAACTATGTATATTTATTTATTTTATAATTTGTTCTTTGTTTAAAATATAATACTGTGCATGCTCCATTAAGTAATCGTTTCGATTCAGGACTAATTTTTTTATTTTTTCATAAGACCATCTTTTTTTTTGTCCAGGGAACAATCTCAAAATATTTATATCTTTACGCGTTTGTTATTACTGTTACATAAATATGAATATTATATTATATATTATAATAAACATCATTCGTACATTTAAATGCAATAATTACAGATGACAATCTTACAGCAAAGAAATTATAGAAATAAATTAAAATTTAAGTACCTAATATAATAGAAAGATACTGTTATTATTTATTGCTATAAAAATAACGTATTATACTGTGTCGATTTCTTCCTAATGTAGTTACAACGCTAATGTGTAGCATAAATTGCACAGACTGCACAGATGCCATACGTTTCTGTCGCCTCGACAGTATATTTTCTTCGGCCATTCGGCGCGGTTGAGTTTACCTCGATAAGCCCGCCGAGCCTCTATTCATATGATTCGTAGGCACGGCGCAAAGTTTGCAAACGTTTCTCGCTGTGGTAGATAATATTATATTATGTATTAACTGGAACGGCATCCACGCAAGTTGACGTTTCAGCCAACTCGTGTAATAGTTGTTGAGTGGAGAGACACCCTCATTACACACAGCTCATGAATATAATATACCCACCTCTATATTCGGCATCCTACATTTGTTATCCGCAAGCACTGTAAGTACACTGCACACTTCTGACGTTTTGCGGCGGGGCGCGCGTAAACTCCGTTATCGTTATAATATGGACGGAAAGTCGGACGTATATATATATACGTAGGTATACTTAACACGGATATCCGTGCTCGGCGAGATGCTGTTGAAGGGTCGAATAGTTGGGTTGAACCCCAATTCTCGGACCCAAATACAAATTTATGTATACGGTTGTACGATTCCGTGAGATGTAATTTTGGATTTATATATGTATACAAAGACCTAACCAAACGGCACAGTATCGTTTCCCCATCGCCTTTAACTGATTATTATTATTGCCTTTAGTGGGTACCTACACCACAATTGAGCAAAGAAATTATTTTAACATATTAAACCGTATAAATTTAACGTTTCGTTTCGAAATACCGCCGACTATTTAAATGCGTCTTTCGACTGGAGTACCTATATATATATATATAGACGGTCACGAGTAGAAATATTCATTAAGCTCCTTGTTTAAAATACGTAGACAATGACATATTCCTATATAGTTATTTAATTATTAAATACGAGATACGACATCCGGTGTTCAAGTTTAATTTCACATTTATGTTTATATAATTCAAGTTTAAGCGTTTTAATATAAATTACTATACCTTATTTGACCAACTTCTTTACAATTACACAATTTCATAACAGATAGATAATACATAATTAGTCTATACCAACTCTGACAGTCCTACGAGTTCAGACCAAGTATCCATCCGGAGACTTAATCTAAACATTCTAAACTTACGCGTGTATTCGATGAGCATTACATTTTGTTCTGCGGAATCCCAAATAATGGAATTGTTGTAGATAAATCATAAAAGTATTTGATGTAGGTCAATTATATTGTTCCGGGAATTTGGACAAGTTATAAACTATGGAATAATATGCCGTCCGGATTTATCGCGTTCACTGGACTTCCGGGGATCCGGACTACAAGATTCAACTATACTCTTTATCCGTAGTCCATATACGAAGACCTTGTTAACCAGTGTTTGGAATTCGATAAAACGTGTTGACGTTTTATATTTTGCAAACGACTATAGTGAACGTGCGGAACAAAATTATTATTATTATTTTTTTTTTTTTTTTAAGAAATTTGTACGATTTTAGATCACATTACCTAAACACTGTCGGTATTCACACACGAGTATTAGTAAATTTCGAAATAAAATAAAAATGTAAAGTCTAACATTAGACGGAATAGATATCTAGTATTCTAGTATACTATACCAATACAATTAATTTGCATTTAATAAAAAAATAATAATTTTTCAATACGATTAATAACCCGCGATTTCCGAGTTCTTTCTGTATGGATACAGTAAACACTGACATTCGATAATGTATGATATTACATATTATTGATAAAATGTATTAATTTATTACTGCCGACGACGCATGAATGTTTGCAAACGAGCGAGATATATTTACTTTTTTTTTTAATCGCGATCGTGCGGCTGTCGCAATATCATTATTATTACACGAGTAAGTAAATTATGCTATACACACACACACACACCACTCGGACCTAACATAACGCGTATATAAAATATTATGATGATAATAATTGACGTGGGAACTCGGTATATGTTGTACGCCATCGCTATAGGCGGTTTAGCCGTATAATATAATATATCGTATAATGTATATTATAAAGTACTATTATAGTACTTAGGTGTACCGAAGGGCAGAGGAAGACCGTCGCAGTTTTCCACAGCACTCGTAGTAATCTAATCTGTTATTATATGCACTCCAGCAAGCGTACGACAAAATATATAAAACGATATGAATTTAATATACATCGGCGCGGCGATGTCGATGGTGTGCATCGCGGGTATAAGTGATGATGGTAATGCAATTGCCGCGCAATCTCATCTGCGGTGTCCGTCGTCGTGTTTGGCGCCGGACCAAAAACCTGCGAACAATCGTGGACGAGGGACCGTCGCGTTATGCTGCGATATAATATAACGCGCGTGTTTGTGTCCGACGCGACGATAATATTATATGCGTATTATCATTATCATTTTATACCTTCGGCGCGCGAAGAATTAATAATACCGAACGGGTATCGTAATCGGGGCCATCGACGAACGACGGTTTGTTCGGATATAGATTTTGGAAAATCAATTCGAAGTTTGTCGGTGTTCAACAGTTGTTTTTCGGCGACGACTTAAGGTGTGTGGCGTAAAAACCGCCTCGTCGGTTAAAAATGTAATGCGCGTTAATAAAGTATTGCACGAAATAATCAAAATGATAAAAAAAAAGCATATAGCGATACATAAATCGACGATTTAAATGAAATCGAAGACTGCTTAGTAGCTATTAGAATTTTGATTACTTTTATTGCCAAATTAGATAATCACGCGAATAAAGACACTATTATAATTAATAGTTCGACGTTTATAACCGTCTTTTAAAAACCACCCACCCACCTACCCACTCGACAACATACCTATACTTGCGATACATATTAATAACATATTATAGTATATATAGTTTGTGCTCGTTTCGTCGTATAATAATCGGACTTTTTCCGAAATATTTTCAGGACCCCGGTCGCGGAGGATGAAGCGGAAGGACAAGTGTCCGGAGGAGAAGCGGCCCAGGACCGCGTTTAGCGGTGAACAGCTGTCCCGATTGAAGAAGGAGTTCAACGAGAACCGATACCTGACGGAGCGCAGACGCCAGGAACTGGCCAACGAGCTTGGCCTGAACGAAGCCCAGATAAAGATATGGTTCCAGAACAAACGGGCCAAGATCAAGAAGTCCAGCGGCTCCAAGAACCCGCTGGCCCTGCAGTTGATGGCGCAGGGGCTGTACAACCACACGACGGTCGCCATGTCCGACGAAGAGATGGACGACCATCTGACGGTCGCGTCCTCGTAATGCAGTCGGAGCTGACACCGCCGTCGTCGCTGTTCTTGTTTTACCAGTATATATAGGTTGTATTATACTTAGAGTGCCATTCCGCTGGAAATCGTTTTTCCACAAAATCTTTGTACACCAGACGAGTTCCTTCAGACGGTATACTGTGCGCACTGTATGCTGCAACACGAATGACGTGTCCTCTCCATCACTCTTCCTCATTCCTATATCATCGCCGCATCAATACCTTCCGTAAGTGTGTGTGTGTGTGTGTATATATTCGTTGGTTTTTTTATTCCCCGTCTCTTGGACTTCCTATAATCTCTTTTGCGTTTCATCTTCCGAAAATCTCACGTCTCCTCTCCCGCAACCCACCTCTGCGCATTGTTTATGTAATAATTATATACATGCGTTATTATATATTATGTTAGGCATATTATTTTTTATATAAAATAATTGTCGCGGTTTTTTTTTTTTTTGTTTGTTTTGTTAAGACGTTGTTTTCCGTTTCCGTGCACATACAAATTATGTATATAGTTGGATAACGTGTTAAAATTATACGAAAATTTTAATTGTGTGTATGTGTACATAATATTATTATATTTATATATATTTATATTATAACCGTAGTACGTGTCGTGTAAATAATGCATAATAATGTTATAGATTTTATAGGTATCTCTAAAATAGCAGTCTTTCCGTAGGTCTTTGATAGTAAGTTGTTGTTAGATCGAAATTATACGAACGACATTTAGATATGCTATTCGTGTTGTCGTTCGGTCGGTCGATGATCTATCTACTGTTTTATGCGAACAGATTGTTAGGCTGTATATGTGTACGGCCGTTGAGTCTATACTCGCTACAGTTTGTTCTGTATGCGTAGAACAATCGCTTTTCGTTTGCGAGGCAATAAACCTTGGGCGTGCGTATTATATGATAATGATATGTAATATGTACGTAAAAATGTAAATACCACGTTGCGTTTTCGACCGTTAAAATTCTAAGTATATAATATATTATAATGTGAACCTATACTTTGAAAACACAGTACAGTAGACTATATTATGTTGCCATAGTCATCGATCCGATAAAGAGTGTTACGCGTATTTTGATCAATATCGATATTTTTTTCGCCATATAATTTCTTCGAGAATAAAAAAAAAACCCCGAAATCATTAATATTGTTGTAAATACATTATTTATACTTGATCACACGATAATCGCAGAGCAGCAATGGTCATTATCGATGATTTTTATTTTTAAAAACCATACTTAATTTATTTTTTATGCAATCCGATCCCTTTGATCGCCTCATCACCGCGGGTCTAATCGCAATATAACATTGCTGTACGAACAGCGTATACCATAACCAGTGTATCGGATCCTATCGCAATCTTTGTTTTTATAATTTCTATAAACGATTAATTCGTGAGTAGCCGTAGTGTGGCGTATTTAAGTTGTCTATTTCACGTCGGTAAGGGGTCGGTTTGGACAAACGAATTTCTACAGAACGAAAATACGCTGTCCTTAGTTGGGGGAATGTGTATACACGTTGACATAGCGTAAACGTACATCATAAGGTAGGTGTAGGTCAATAAGCTCGTACGATAAAGTTTCATTTGAGTAATCGCACGGTCGTGATATCTACGACGTATAAGACGATAGACGAAAAAAGACGGTGTGAATTATGTTTAATTTTTTTACAATATTACAATAAATTTAGATACGTGTCACGCGGTCATGGTAGGTATATAATATATAGGTAGATAGGTCGTACGTCTTAGACCCGCGCGTCTAGTAATATGTGGCTCTATATAACGTGTAAGACATGTACATTTTAGAAATAACGTAGACTGAAATATTTAGATTTATTTTTTAAGAAGTTTATGATTACATATTTTTATTATTAATTGTATTTCTAGTCATTAATAACTATTTATGTATTATTATATTATTATATCATTACGCTAAATGTACTTATATTATATATTATTATATAATTGTCTGTATACGGTGTACGCGTGTATATAGTGTATACCATATATTATGTATGTACTCGACTTCTATATATGTATTTGTGTTTAGGTGTACCTATACGATGTTCCATAGAATCAAATTATGTTTACATTTACCTACATCAATTTTTTCATAGATTTATGCGTACCTAATTACATTATATATACATAATAATTATATAGGTACACACGTGTAATTATCATTATAAAGTTTAACATTATCATTATACGTTGTCTTTTTGATTCTTTCGCATACACATATATATATATATATTAATTATATGTGTATGTATATATTATATTATAAATCCACTGTAAAAATACAATGATGATAATAATAACATTAAAAAATTAATATAATCATATATTTCAATATTTCATCCGCTACGTGTTTATTCCATTTACCTAGTGTACGCTCTAACCTCGCCTATTCTAGTTCAAGAGTGCGTCGGTATTGGCTGGATACATGACGTGACGTTGGAGGTTATAAAATGTAATCTTATACCTATCAAAGGTAATCAGTTAGACAAGACAGCGATTACCCAAGTCCGGTATTTCTGCCATTGCTTTTACTTATTACTAACGAGTTGTTATAGTTATATTAAGCACCTATACTGCATGCGTACATAGTACGTGGGTTTCGGCCTGGCAAAGCGTTATTGGTGTTAGTAGGGCTGATCTTTCGGTGGCCGTTCACATATCTGTTATTAAACGTTGTTCGAGTGGTCGGCTGGTATCGAGGCGGGAGCTGCGGTAGTGAGTTAGTGACACTGGATGTAATTCCAAGCATTAGAGGAATGTCGGGTATATCATTAACTGGTGAGCGCGGTAACTGCGGTTAAATCAAATAGTGAGTCGGGTTTAGCTGGTCCAATAACTTCGGAGATGTACGGCATAACGATTGCGTCTAGCGTGGAACTAGGCTGTTAATAGTTTAGACACTCGAACAGAACGACTAGCGCGTGTACCCTGGACCCTGCACGGGTACAGGAAGCGTGTCAGATGTGGGGTAGTTTCGAGAAAACTCGCTGTAGAAATTGCGTTGTGCTTTAGTTCATAGATAATATGTCTGTTGCGATTTCAGCCCTAATAGTTGTGACGATGAACATCACTTCAAATTTGAATGCGGAAACGAAAGAGTGCCCAGCGCCTTATTGTCTTTTGAGGTGACCGGTCTTCCGAGCTATACATTTTGTTCATTAAGTGCACTGTGTAATATGTATACCTATGAATACGGAGAGAATCAAGAATCATTTAAAAATAATAATTTTTCTTAAATAAGTTGTTTAGTTATGACTCCAAGTTATGTTGGTAAAATAAATATTTTTCAATAATCACATTTCAAGAAAATTGTTTTGATCTGTTATAGAAAAATATATAACTATACTAATACTTCTTAATATAGTTGTGTGCAATGGCCAATGAAAGACGTATAGTTTATATAGAGTTACATTTATTTATTTTCGCTACTTTCAAGGTTTTTATTCGTTGTAGATGCATAATTCCGGAAATTTGCCACATATATTTACATATTATATGTAAATTATTTATCTACCACTTAATATATTGTATAAATTAGCGTAATGTTGAACTTTTATATTGGTTCTTAAACGCGCAGTTGATGCTTAAGCAACAAAAACAAACCAGGGCTCGAGACTTTATGCATTTGCATATTTATTCGAGAAATTGATACGAGAAATCGGATTTGATACATATTTGTTTTTTTAAATAAAGATTTCAAATTTAAACATTTTTATTGCATATTTTATAATTTATTAATTTGATTAATACAAAAAATGAAATGATTGAAAAAATTTTAAATATAAATGTAAAATTATTATTTTACACAAACTAATACAACTAAAAAGTCTACTTTCTATATGGACGTACCTATGTAAATCAATTTGTCGACCAATATCATATTGAATAAATTATGAAACTAAGTATTTCGACATTTTTTTGGAATCTTACGAGAAAGAGAAAAGTTCATGCAAATCGACTTTAAGAAAAGGCTTTATATAAAATATTGGTTTATTGAAACTGTACACAAAATAAGAAAATATATTTTTACCTGTTTGAAATTGCAGTGTCTCATACACGAACCAAAATACTGTGACAGAGTCGTTGTCCCCTTATATGACTGTTGCAGACTACTGATATTAATAAAATGTGATTCAATAGCACTTTTAAACTGATTTAATTACTATATTTGTTCTACCTGTCCCAGATTGTTTTGATAAAATTATGGCAACTATACATTTATCTCAATGCATCGACTAACACATTTCAAACAGTTGCAATCAAATAGGCAGTAGACGGTATATTATGTTGCCAACACATAAGTATAATAGTTTCATTTATATATATGTTTATAGATGGGATATAGGAACTAATTAACGATCTAATAAATCTCGAACGTGATAATTACACAGGTATTTATTTAAACCCATATCGTTTCCGCAGATATATACGCGAACATAAGGCAACATTATAAAACGACTTTAAAATACAGCAGGTAAAGTATTTCCTATAAAATATATATTTATGTATAAAACCACGTGAATTACTGTTCTACCAACATCAATACATCATAATATTTATATTTTATTAATATTAAACAACTATATAAGTTATATATATAATGTGTATAGGTAGGTACATCATATTAATCACCAAATTATTTCATAAGCCATAAATACCCACCAATGTATAATTTATATGTATAGTAATAGTGACTATCGATTTTTGATTTTTTTTAACTAGATACAATGAGAACAACTCATAGGAACCTTGTACTAAATTTTCAATTTTTTAAGACTGCAAAATTTTTTTTATCGACACTAAAAAAATTCTTAGAAAAATTGAAAAGTTCAGTTGCCTATAAATAGCTCAAAAAATGTCA
Source organism: Aphis gossypii (assembly GCF_020184175.1). Taxonomy (NCBI): domain Eukaryota; kingdom Metazoa; phylum Arthropoda; class Insecta; order Hemiptera; family Aphididae; genus Aphis; species Aphis gossypii. The sequence goes on from NC_065533.1 coordinate 29,812,280, forward strand.
AAATATTTTGAAAATTTAACTCTGTATAGATAACACTAATATAAACATTTGGTGAACATTTCAAGTATTTACAGTGATTAGTTTTTGAGTTACAACTATATTAAAAAAAAAACCATTTGGTCGAAAACTGGTTTTGCGTAAAAATTCATTATTTTTTGTTTTTCTCGATTCTTTTGAAAACTGTTGGAAAATGTTTACTTTTGTCCTCTATAATGCACCAAAGATATTCACTTTGCCATCGGAAACCACCCCCGAAGTTTGAAATTGGAGCATTATTTCGACTAGTTATGCTGTACACAGACACAAAAAAAACGCACACATCATTGTAGATCAATACATTCATCACTTCAAGTGATAATTCACTTCGTTCAGAATCTAAAAATAATATATATTTAAAATTTCATAATTATTATATTAGTTACTAGATCTGGATGGTGTACAGAAATCAATGGCATTATATTTCCGAAACGCAAAAAAATCCAATTTATATTGTTTCGTACTGTCCATACTGATATTACATACCTACAAGGTAATGTGATGACACATTTTTTTAATTAAAATAATTAATACAGACATACGAGAACAGGACACGAGAGTGTGAAATATCTTATTGATAAAATAATTTAACAATTTAAGTAAAAACACACGTCTTTTTAGTAAAAAGTCAAAACTCGATGTCTTTTGATAAGAATCATATATAAGAATACACAAGCATCTTTTTGGAACCCCTCGTATGACGGAGTCACCATCCACTCCTATATGATAATCATATAAAAAATATCAGTATTTGGAGTCAGGTCATAACACCGCTCAAACTCGTATTTAATTATAAGCTTATATTATTGTATTTGTGCAAGTTACTATTTTAATAAACATTTAAATACACACTGAACACCACGACGTAATCATTCCGTGCGTTGATGTATATATCGACCGGTCGGGACGCAACAATATTATAAATATTATTATATTATATTATATTATAAAATAATAATATATTTTTTATATTTTTTATTAAGGACTAACAACGGATATCAAATAAAATATCATGGCAATTAAAGTGAAATGAAAAATTATGAAATATATTGAATTAAAACATGGTGAAAATAATAAAAACATAAATAGATTTTGAAATGATGAGTGGTTCACGATACAGGAATAAAATTAGTAAATATCAGTAAACCAACTATGTTTTGGTTAAAAATAATAAGTTTATAATTAAAATTCAAGAAATAGCCAATTTCGATGTATTAGAAAGAAAGAAAATTAGGCAATTGAGCGGTTACAATTCTGCTGTAGATGTCGAGAAGGTCACTATGTTAAGGGTGTGTTAAATTTGAATTCAATTTAATATCATTACATACGAAAAACGATTCTACAGAGCGGAAACTACCTGTCAGCTTACAATATCAATAGGTATATTTCATGATATGTGTTTTTTTCTAGTAGGTTCATGGATTTATACTGATAAAAATAAAAATGCTTTATATGAAATAATTGATAGTATTTACAATAAATACAATAAATTCAACGATTTTTTAAATGATATATTGATCATCAACTGTGACACATATTGAGATAAGATCGTCAAACTAATTTCATCTCTCACTGCATAATTAACAAGTTTATCACAAGAGAATATCAGAGAGAGAAACTTCTTCGTGTTTTTAAAATGTTGAAATTGTAAGTTTATCTCTAACATATCAATAACCAATTTAGTTTCAAGTGACGTTAATATTGTTAAGAATTATTTATTGAAGTATCGTAAAATGGACTATCTTGTTAAAAAATAGACAATTACAATATGAATCATCTATATTTATCAAGTCAGTATACTACCTACAATTGGTATTAAATACATTATTTTCACCAATATCCTCGAACAAATTATTACAAATAACTTTACCATTTTCACTTATTAAGTTTTTTAAAAAATTTATAAAATCATTGTTAAAGTTGTAACTTGAACTTTGAAGATCTAGATTCTAGATTAATTTAATGATTTAGTTATTCAACAAAATATATAGTTACTAGTGTTACTACAACCATTTAAATAGTTGTCTCAACAATATTTAATTGTAGCTATATAAGGTAATAATAATAAAAAAAGCAATGTTATTGAGTTACGGTACTAAATAATTATTATAATTACCTATAAATTCACTATTTTTTTTTGTTACTACTAACATATTTAAATAATATTTTTTTGAGTCATATGTGGTCTTCATTTAATTTGTTAAGTTTGTAGAATGGGCGCTATATTCTTCACACTAGCTTTAATATGCTTTATAATTCGACTATCCAATTCAAGACTACAACAACTCAAAGAAAACAACTTTTTTCAGGAGAGCGATTTGAAAAATCAATGAATCAATGAAACGGTCAATTATAAAATTGTAAACAAATTAGCTAGGTATACAATTTTTGATACACATGTAGGGCTTTAATTAATGTTGCCATTGTTATTAATATTATATAAACATGAATTATTTTAATAAGATATGATCACATGTTGTAGTTTTGAATTGAAATATTTTTAAAATAAGGCAATATGTTAAAATGTTGCACTATTGAATTGAATACTTATGTTATTAGTTATAACACTTTTTACAAAGAAATTAAACCCAACAAAACTCCTTCATTTAATAAAAACAACTAAAAAAAAACTTCTGTATAATTACTTATTACCTACTTACAAATTAATAACAAAATAAAATTAACTAAAAAGAATAATATATTTTTTTTTTAACAAATTAAACAAACAATTTTTGGCAATTTGTTATTATAACCAATATTATTTAGGAGATCTAATTTTACATTATTGCGAGCATTTAAAAATATCTTAAAAGTAGGTTATTAATATGACAAATGATAATTTGGTTAAAATTATGGTAATAAATATTTTTTGCAAAAACTTACATAGGTATTTAGGTTTCACTATCAGTATCAACAATTCTTTTTGAACTTTTTGAATCCACTTCTAATTGTTCATAAAGGCGTTTGATTATGGCGAAGATAAAACATTAAGAACAAAATTCGATAAAACGCAAAATGGGTATTCATTATCAATTTCTTTATTTTTAAGATTTATCCAAAACTCTTCAACATTGAGTGCTTTAAGTTTAATAATATATTCAGGTTTTAATTCAACAGTATTCAATTTTCGTCAACCCTCATCAATTTCCTGAATATTAAATTTATTAATTAATCTTGGAAATAATTGAATAAATGATATAAATGAGTTCGGGTGATTATTACTAAAAACTTTTTTGAGGTTTAAATCATCTAAAGACTTAAGTACCGGATTATAGAAGTCAAACCTCATTTTGATTTGGCAAAAACTAACTATAATAAAGTCCTTGTATCTTTTTTTAATATCTTCTACCATAACTTCATTTTGCAATATTTTTGGTTTGTTTAATAAATTTGCAACTTCAACTCCCAACTATACCTACAACTTTTATAGATAGAAAAAAGCATTATTTGAAGGGTTTATTGAGGTAGGGTTATTACATGGTCTCATATAACAGTACAATAAATCTTTGTATAATTCACTCATTTTAATATGAAGTGTACATGAAACCGGACGATCAATTTGGTGTAATTATTTAAATTTACAAAATGTTGGCAAGACCCATTGTAGAAATTTCAAATGAATAAATATAGAAGGATCATGTAAGACTTTAAAAATGTCTTCAGCAGATTTTAACCTATCTAATCAGCCAGTTAGCAGAAAAATAAAGTTTTAACGGATTATATTATTCAACAAATATAAGATATATATAGGTAATTGTATGGTATATTTTTTATACCACCATAGACAATGACGACCAACGCGTCTAAGACGTTCGTAAAATTTGATGAGGTGAAACATTGCAAAACTCTTGAAATTCTCTGAACTGACTTATTCTTTTGGAGCTAAACTTGAAGTAGTTGAAAATATCTCGAGCCAAGTCTTCACATGCCCTGGGTAATGTTTTGCAAGCTGCACTCGAACATAGGTGCAAGGAATGTCATATATATTTTTATAATATAGACACCTATATTTATTTGACAAAAAAATCACTTATGTAAGCTTATGTATCATATTATACTCATATAGATGCATAGGTACATAAAACGATATAACACATATGATTAGCATAATGTTTGTATGTTTATGTAGGTATGTATTATATGCATATAAATTATTTACCTGGCATATATTCTTTAAACCTCGATGATACTGAATTCCATGCACCCATCATAGAGTTGCAACCATCAGATGCAAATCCTGCACAAAGCAAATAATCGTTCAATAAGTTAGATATTATATTATATCTATATTTATATTTTATAACAAAATTATAACTAAACTATGGTCGTCCGAAATCATTTTTTCACAATTTTTATCATTTAATTTTATGTACTGTAATAATAATATTATTAATGGCTATTGCTAGTTTTCACGATTTAAGATATAAATAGGTATTATTATTGTAATCTAAAATCGTGCTGATTGCCACCAAATTAATGTGAATTAATGCATTTTAAAATAGAATAATTCTCAATATTATTATACTATATTATATTAACAAGTCAATATGATGCAATTCAAATAATTATAAAACTAATGCAATACTGTAAAAACTCAACTTATTTCTTATTTATGTTATAGTATTAGTTCAATATTGAACTAACTTTATTTGGTACAGTTTTGAACAGTTATAACAAGGAAATGACAATAATTCCATAACGAATTAAGTGATTTAACGGACGGAATAATTTTTCGGTATTTTATTGCGTTATTGATTTGAAAAGTATGTTAAAAGAGGAATCCAAAAATGTAATAGTTAATTTAAGTAATATTTGGAGTTATTGCAGTATTGAACTGGGGTGTTGAATTATGTTTCTAATTGCCAAATTATTTCTGTCACTATACATTCGAGTGTAGGTGTTTATACTTTATTTTCTTAAAAATGTATAAAATTAATTTGAATTTCCTGTAGATATCATTTTATTATAGCTGGGTAAACGCATAAAAATATCTAGTATTAAACTTTCAAATTTCAAGTTAACTTATTTATGAATTTTTAACAATAAAATAATTTGTAATTTTCAAGGTTTTGACGAATTTTGTTAAAATTCTAACTTTAAACGATAATAAAAAATGTCGTTGCTATACATTTTCTAATTTTTTTTTTTTATTAAGAAATGAACACTAACTAAGAATCTTGTAAGAACATTTTTAATCATTCGTGACTTTTTTATCGGAATTTATGAAAATAACTACTTAAAAAATCTAAAATTTCAATTTCCTATAAATAGGTAAAATATTTTGAAAATTATATTATGAACGAACAAAAAATAACTATGTAACTAATGAAAATGTCAAGTGTCTATCGTTATTCGTGTAAGAGTTACATCAAATATCAAAAAACGATTTTGAAATCGATTTTGTTAAATACTGGATTTACCTAGGAAAAATTCCCAGTTTTCATTAGCTTTTGTTTGTTTGTTTGTTTTTTTTTTTTAATTATTTTGAAAAAATATTTTATTAATACTATTAAATACTATTAAATACTATTAAATACTATTCTTTAAAGTACAAACTATATCAAATTTTCTGTTCAAGACCATCCTCAAAATTTAAAATCGAACCATTTTTTGATTACTTGTCGACTATCGTATACACAGACACATGTCATTGTGAAATTAATAACAATAATATTTTTGTTTTTTTGGTATTTGTTTTCCTTTTGTATGTTTTCATATCTCTTTAACTCGTCGTTGGTGATGCTATGAGCATTTCAATCACACAATATTGCCATTTTTAGAATCACTGGTTTATATTTCATTCGATTTTAACAATATTATATACCTATATATGCTCCATGCCCCCATTGAGTTATTTACGAAAATGAATAGGGAAAAACATTGAATGTTATACCTATGTTAGGGTTGTACTCTCCGCAGTGGCTCGCAAGTCGCATCATGATCGCCTTATTTACTTTGCAATATTACATTAATATATTATTATTAAGCTTTAACAGTTCAATATTGATATATTTTGTCAGTGCCTCGGAATATAAATTTGTTCGCTCACAAGTGTATTTTATAGGTGATCATTTCGCTCACACCTCAACAACGGTGTTATACAAATAACGTCACCAACGACGGGTTAATAATTTTTTTTTTTTTTTTAATATTATCAACTAATTTTTTTGTTCATTATATTTTTTGAAGCTATATATTTCATGAGCAATAATATTATTGACTAAACAATAATTGGAGTATAAACCTATGGCTTGAAAAAAAAATGTTTTATTTTAAACGCAAGTCTTTCATGTGCGTTCAATACACATAAGTATATTATATTATATAAATATACGCAGATAAGACGGATACTTTACGCGTGTCGACAGATCAAAAAAATATAATATAAAGTACAGCGTGGGGACGCGGATTTATGCGTATACGTTTGCGCGTATATAATATCACAGTGAACTTGATATGATAATATCGTAGACAATAAATTCCCGATCCGACGAACAATGGGAGAGAATAAGGCGGCGACAGTGTGCTAAAAACGGCTGGTTACAGTAATAATAATAATAAAATAATACGATAATTATCTCTGTACGGCGTACGTCCGAGTATTGCTATTAGATATTACATGCTATATAAAATGCTCGCGTACACGATATGGGTACTTTTCTATCGAGTATACTGGAGTGGAGGTGTATTAAGTATAGGTAGATTAAATAAATCGCGTATACGTAAGTATTGGCGTTTGGTATCCGCGCACGGTTTGTGATCTAACCTGTACGTTAGAGGACATTTTATAGAAAATACTAAGTAGGTATACTACACTCGTATCTGTACCTATATTCGACAATAGTCGAATGACCTGAGCGGTATTGTATAACACGACGATCGGACGATGTGCCATATGGTCACGCGCATTGTAATTTATACTTCTAACAGTTAAAACAAACCCTCAAAACAATCGTTTATGCACAATACATAGAATGAATTATTAATTTTTATCACACTTCTACTATTAATCGTTTAAAGCAAATTTAATGTAGAATTAAAATGATAATTAGCGAGTCTAAAAATAAATAATATTATATTATAATATAAGAAACATTGATTCAAGTCCGTGTAGACTAATGTTTATAATGTCAAATCAGTAGGTTGAAATGGTTGAATACGCCACTTTTGGATTCCTAATGACTGGGATTAAAATCATTTTAAGGAATTGCTTACTCCGAATAAAACATAAACAATCAGCATTTAATATTTAGATTTTTGTGTCTTCCGAATCGTCAGCCGGAACACTACCCAACACAAATACAACGTTTATATAAATCAAGTAACAAAAAATCGCTTGAATTATATATGAGTGAATTAAGAAATAATTTTTAAAGTATTAAATGAAGTTATAAGTATTTGTGAAGTGGATTTTTTTCCTAATCAGTCAGGAAAACAAAAAACAGGACTGTATATATTTTGATGGAGATGAGAAAGATAGTGATATTTATACAACGCTGCAGAAGTACATATAATATGTATGTATAATATGTATATATTTTAAACATGTTGGAAATACAGTGAATTATACAATACACATGCAGGGTAAATTAATATATCGCTTGAGGGCAGATTTAAAATTCCGCGGTTATATACAACCATTGTACCCATCATAAATAAATATATTATAATAGAATAATAACATCGTTAAATTTGTTATGATAATTGTAAAAAAATATAATGTAAGATGTTGAACAGAATAAAAGTTATTGAGTATAACAAATAATGCTGATCCATTTTTTACATTCCATAAAGAAAAAATGATAAAATAAATACAAGCTATTACTATGCTACAATTATTTAATATATTTATTTAGTTATTTGCTACATATATATATGTATATAACTGTAGCAGTATTAGACTGTGTAGAGTAGATAGTCAAGATTTGTGTTTTGCTTCGGAATAACGTGAGTAATACGTGATATGTCAGACCTCGTTCAACATTCTAAAACTCTAATTATAATATTAATAACTATTATCCTTTCTGTTTTGGATCCAAACAAAATAATATTCGTATTGCAGTCTATACCTAATTATAAAATAGTCAACAGTAGAAAAAGCGGTTTTTCTTCTTCCTCGAAAACTGCAAAGAGCACTAAAAATATATAAACATAACATAATATATTATTCATCTATGTTAAATAATACTTCACGATATTGCAATAACGAACCGAACATAATTTGAATAATACATTAAAACATAGTAAATTGTTATTAATATAACTGTGGTGTAGCCGTGTGTATATAGATAGTTAAAATTAAGCACTTTGTGACGTTCTATGCACGCAATGTGTTGGTTTTGAGATCTATCTATATTTTTAACGGTTACGATTAATACATTTTTTTTGGTCTTAATGTTCTCCGAGGTATGCAGTAGTTGCCTCTCAAGTGTTCGTACTATCCTCCTCCAAACCACACACGTACACACATACACATACAGGCCACTGCTTTCGCTGTAAATATAATAATATATTATAGTTCCAAGTTACTACCTAGTACCTATATAATATGATGATGTGTAGTAAAAATACAACAATGTTTAAGAGAACCAACAATAACGAAACACCGCAATTAATACTATTACCTACCGTTGAGTTTTATTTCTGGAAATTTAGTATTTTCATACTTTATTTTTGAGATTGGTAACGTAATTTATAATATATAGGTCTGAGGTACCTACCAGAATAATAATAATATCGGAATCACGATTTTAACGATTTAAATGCCGTTTTTTCTCTACGCGTTTTAATGAAAGGTTAAAGTGTTAGTCTAGACACGCGGTCGTATATATTATTAGGTATATAGCTGATAGCTCGGGTATCCAACTGCCAACTGCTCTGGTTAGATGTTGTTTTTGAATAATATAAATCCGTCTATACGAACTGAAATGTAATAACATTTAAAAAATATAATACAATAATTATATTATCAAAACAAAAATACCAAAGGTACCTAGGTGGCTTTATAAAATATTTATTGAAATTAAATAATACGAACAATAATTCATGGATTTTCTATAATTATAAATTACACTTTTTTTAAACGTTAAATTTTTTATAAATAATGGGGAGATAAAATACCACGGGTTTCATATTGATTAAAAAAAAACCCTTGAAAAATAATAAAACAATTTTGATAAATTTACCTATTAATAAACAATAGTCAAATAACAAAACAACTTAAATAATGCTGAATTCTCAAATTACTAAATTAAATATTTTATATCATAGTATAGAATATCAAAGTATTTTTACTGCTCCAAAAGTGCGGACAGACACAAAAAAAAAAAAATACACATCATTAAAACTAAAACATTCATCAACGCTTTACTCAGAATCTATAATGAAAAGAGATTTGACAAACTTAAATCCATAATAAGAAGCGAAAATAAGGGTAGAATTATAAACTGGAGTTCGCAGTTTAATCTGAGTTTAAAACCCTCCCGAAAAATAGTTAATTTAATTAGTTCCTTAATGAATGATTTCAGAGGTTACCTTGGATAGTTAAATTTTAAAGCATTTTAAGTAGCAAAAAATAAAAATTAATAAAATTATAATAGGTACCTATATAGACTGGAGCCTACAGTATTATATATTATGTTAAATAATGTTCATATAGACACTAATTAAACTTTACACGATGTCTGGTCTGAATCAGCTGTAAAACGTATTCCCGAAATCCATCGACGTTAAAACCATCTAATTCGCTTGCGCGATAAAATAAGATTTGATACCAGTTAAGCATTTTTTTCATTTCCGAATACCATTCCTGAAATAACACGCAACCAGTATAATAAGTTCAACGAAGTATATATGACCTAAACTTAAAGCTTAGGCAGTAAAAATAGATTATAGAATATGTGTACTTAATAAATATATTAATATGTGATATGGAAATTGAAAAAAAACTGTAAATACCTTTGCTGTACTAATATTCAATTATTACAGGCCACTTTTTTTTAATACTAACACTTTTTTATGAGTAACCTTACAACAGAAATATTAAAAAAATAAATTAAATTAAATTAAACTATATATAATATCTTATAGGTACAAGATATGAACCTGTAGTCTAAACCCATAAAATATATTATAATAAAATAACGTTTAGGGACACACAAATTAAATAATAAACGATTACACTTCCAAATCAGATTCAACTATAAAACTTATTCTCCGAAACTCGTCAAAATTAAAACCGCCATAATAGAGACTATAATACTTGCTATGAGACTTAATTTTCAAACGAGCACATTTTCACTGTTGAATACCATTTTTGAAATAAATTTAAATAAAAAATTGTATTGCAATATTTGCAGCAGTCTAATCAGATTGAAACTCAAAACTCTTGTAACTCAATAATTAGTCCATTAATGCATTCAGATGTCATTTAATCGAGTCGGTCAACGTATAAAAAATATGTACAGAAAGATGAACTATAAGTGCGTATAAGTAACAAATGATGATTCGAAGCGAACTCTCGTTGGATTCGTTGATTAAATGTTAAAGTCGGGTAACTATGTTAAAATTATGTGACTTAACGTTTTTTCAAAAATCTTAATTTCTAACTCTTTGGTCTAGCCTAGTTTTGGATGTTATTATAACGTAATGCTTACCGAGTGTTTCGTCCGACAACAATCGCTATCTAACAACAATTTAATTACAAATCGATTCGATCTCGCGGGATCACCGCCGAAGTGCTCGTCGCCTACACATTATTCGTGTCTATTGTGTACACATATATATATATATATATGTATATAATATGATGTGTTACACATATTATTATCATTATTGTTGTTATTATCGTAAACCTATATCATACAACAATAATAAAATACCGTGTTGTGAGACCAGGTGTCAAAACACCGTGTACGCCGAGCATTGTGCAAAGGTATGCCAGCGTAGTGTATCTGTGTGCGTGCGTATGATGTGAGGTGGTCCGCTCGCGTATCGATATCGTCCAAGGTTAATGGCTCAATATCGTATATAATATTATTATCGTTGTTGGTCGTCGACGGCGGTGGCGATTTGTTACGCACCAGCGGGGGGGAACGATCCGAATTTTCAAAAACACAATACCCTCCCCCCACCCCCTGGCACCGGCACAAGGAAGCGTACTTGACACGCACACACACACACACACGGTCGGTCATCACCGTCATCCATGACCGACCCGATGTTACGTGTATAGGTACTGTGTGTGTGTGTGTAACGATCGCCTTTTTCCACACCCGCCGACGATACCCACCCGCTGACTCGTGTCCGTACACATAGCGCGTAATCAGCTCACTTTATCGGCGGCGGCCACCCAAAGACCTGCGGCGTTAATCGCGTCACCCTGTTTTCTCTCTCGCTCACGCCGTCTTACATTTTTTTTTCTCTCCCCGAAAAGTCCCCTTTTGCTAAGATCACACACACATAATAATATGTGCACAACATAATATAATAATATTATGTATAACTGCCGCCGCCGCCGCTCGCCGGGTGGTAAACGACGACCACTCCGGCCGGACGCATTACACATTATTATTATTATACATATTATATATGGATCGACTTCGCGGGCCTTTTAAGATATTGTTCGTCGCGATATCGACGTCTTGCAAGGCTTATACTTGCTCGTCATGCGCGCACCGCGTCAAATCGCTTTTACGGGTTTCCACACCAAAATATTGTGATACGCTCGCCGTTAATCGGTCCCTCGCCTGCAAATAACGAACCGCGACCAGTCGTCAATATGCTGTTGGCACAGGTACGGGTAGAATTACATATAATAATATTATTATTATTCGTTATGATATTCTTATACCTATTATATACGGGTAAACTATACAACGCGCTTGTAGGTATAGGTACAATATTGTGTCACACCGCGTTTTTAAAAACGATCGTTAACTCGCACACCCATCGTCATAATATTATTATTATTATTTTTAGATCCTTCGAACGTGTATTATTGTCGTGTATGAGTGTGTCACAGGCCTGCAGTTTATAGGTACGTGCGCGCAGATGTTTTTTCCGTTTTTTTTTTTTTTTTTTTTCGTAAGCGATACATGGGTACGACAATCCTTTTATCGTATACAAAAAGCGCATTACCGGTAAATTTTGTCGCGCGGTTATAATATTATTAAATTATTTTACTCGATTTTACGTTGGTATATAAATAGGTACGCGTACGCCTATATGATGCTGCGTCAGAGGTAGATATAAATTAAGTCTCTAAAACAATTTTTACACCGGAACGATGTGACCTATATAAGATATGCCTACGTTTTCTACGTTTTACGTATCTTTTTAACACCCCATAAAAAGTTATACACATTGATAGCGTGACCAAAATTTTCCTGTCCAAGAGCGGGACTCTTAATAAAAGTTTTTAAGAATTACCATTACCGATACCTATTGGATAAAACTAAAATTTTAAATAATATTTTAACAATTATTTTTATAAAACTTATAGATAAGTATTATACATGAGTAGTTATAATAGTTTATAATCGAACAATCTATACTTTTGAAATTTATTTTTGAACGTGGGATAATACAAAAAAAGTATAAAATACATTTTAGTTCATTGAATCAACTTTATTTCATCCAAAATATAGATACCATCATTTAATATATTATAAATGTAGTATGTAGGTAGTATACGTCATTAATTGAAATACATAAAAATTGGCATAAATAATAATAAAAAAAAGTAAAGTAAAATTCTTTATTTTAATTTACGTTTAGACATTCTAATTTGGAATGCTATTATAAAAATATTGTGGATATACATTATCGAAAATTTTTAATTAGGAAATGAACTACTTATAAGGAACTTGTGCATTACATTTTCTATAATTTTTACCGGTTTGTAAAAAGCGAAACAGAAAAACCAAACAAAATAGTGATAGTGAATAAACGGAATAGGTAAAAAGTAATTTATGAAAAAAAAATAAGTAAATTCATTTAAATTGCTTATAAATAGCTTAAAAAGAGTCAAAGTATTAATTAATTATACTACGTAGCTATAGAAAATGATAAATAATAATAGTTAAAAAAATATATGTATTATATTATATTAAAAATGAATATGAGTTGTTAATATTATTATACTATGGATTGTAATATTTACAAAATGTTTTGTAAATCCATGGACCGTATACTATAAGGTCTATAAAAATCCCTTAACTCTTAAGAATTAAAAAAATATGAAATTTTCATGCCTGCATTGAAAAAAATATTACTGTTCCTATAAACAAAAATGTCAAGTATAAATAGTAAGCGTTAAATAACATTAAACTGTATCGTTTATAAGTAAAACTAATCGATTTGTATAACTCGGCCATTTGTCTTTAATACACACATCGGTCATCGATAACTGTTGATATGTTTTTATTTTATATACCTAAATAAGATGCGTAATATTAACTTTATATCACGAGCAAAATTAAAAATAATTTTTTTACGCAATTGATGGCATAATTTGCTATAATTAGTTAAGAATAATTTGAATAGAACAAATATTTTGGAGTTGTTAATAATATTATTATATTATGGATGGTGATATTTACGAAATGTTTTGTAAATCAAACATTTTACTTTTTTTTTCTCAAACAACCGAACTGGGCGACTAAATGATAGGCGTAGATAACATTTCGTCGATAATAACGCTTTACTATTGTAAAGCCACAACAAAATTATTATCGATGTCTCGTCGTCAACAATTTCGTGTTATAAATAACTGGATTTTACACTTTAACTCGCATTATCAACGTACCGCCGCCGCCGCCGCCGCCGACAACACCGCCACCGCCTTCCCCACCGACACCGAACTGTCACGGACGAGGCGATGATAGTCACGAATCACGGATTCCTTATGTCTAATATTTATTTGCCGTTTGGCGACCGACCGGCGATCGCGCGACGCGTCTGGTCAGTTCTTCGGGTTGTTTCAATTGTCCGTTTTGTTTAATTTTTTTTTTCGTACCTAATTCATAATGTGTGATACCGACTTGTCTAACTTCTTGACGACGTGAAATATTTATTTATTAAAATTTGTTATTGATATTGTTTTTCGAAGTAAGTTTTATCGACATAGGTACTTGTACTACTAGTACCTAGTGGATATAAACTATTGAACTTATTACTCGAAGTTCTGGAAATGTATAATTGGTACACATAAGTACACATGACATTGAAATATGAAAAAAAATACATGAAATATGAATGTACTTTATAATATAGTACTTATACACATACACATTAATTGTTGAGATTTATAATATAACATCTACGTGAAAACACGTGTTTTTAAAGGTTACGGTTACTTATATAGTAATTATGTCACTGCACCGTCCGTACCTATGTGTGTAATGTGTATCTCGTATTACAATTTGTAATTAAAGTACCCAAAAATTTACGATCTTGAAAATATTTTTGTGGTACATTTTACATATCTAATGACACTGATATGAAGTTTTTTTCGTGTTTGACGAAAATATAATGATTACCTATATTAAATATAATAATATAATATAATATTATTTTATTATTCTTTAATTATTATAGAACAATATTCCTGTATTGGACTTGGAGCAAATTGGCGAAGCCTAGTACATTGGACAATTATTGCTTTGCCAAAAAATGTTGAGGTTTTCTTAAATTAATATAAGAAATTATTAAGATATCAGTTTTTTTAGTTATAACTGAATATTCTTAGTCATCATACCACATGTTTTTGGTATTGACATGACTTTTGCAATAACTATTGTTCAAATGTAATAGCATACATTATATACATTATAGACAGTTGGTAAAATTTCATTACATGAATGCAATGAAGTTAATGATATTCTTTAATTTTTAATGCTGGCAAAAATGGCAAAGCACAAATTTATAATTTACAACGAATATCAACAATTGAGTAATATAGAATAAAAGTAAGTATTTAATATAGGTACACGCAATAGTTACAATCTACAAATGATTTACCTGTAGAGTATGAACCAAAAAAAAAGAAAATAATAAGCATATTCTCATATTTTATTTTAATCAATAATATATTGAATTATATTATCACCTATGATGTAAATTTTATACATACAGGGGTTTTTAATGTTCAATTTATTTCTAGTAGAAATATTAATTCACATTAATTGACCTGATGTTTATAAACTATTATGTTTACTACTTAATTTATATTCAGATGCATATTATGGTGTAATTTATGTCAATATTATATGTCTGCCAGTGCCACAATTTCTTGAGGCCTCGGACAGAATCAATTTATGAGGTCTTGAGCTGAAAATTCTTAAACTAATGTATGTTAAAATAGTTTTTCATGGTCTTTAGCTTATTAATGTATAAAGGTTATGATAGTGAACATTTTAAGAAGCTTGAAACTTACTTGTATGAAGAATGTGTAGTGACTATCCAACGTGTTGTTATTAAATTATAACTATAATATTTATTATTACAGACAGTAAATTAAGACTGTGTATTTTTATATTTTTCATGTTAAAATATGGTTACAAATAAATATTGCAAAACATATCAGATTATTTAAAATGATGAAAAAGTTATAAAAATTAAAATAACAATGTTGATAATTAAAAATATCATTTTATTAAATTAACTTAGTATGTCGACAATTCAAATAAAATGTAGGTAATGTGTTCACATTACCATATTGTCATTTTCACATAATATACGTGTTATGAATGTTATGATAATATAATATAATAGTTTCTCTCAAATCATTACTCAATAAAGGAAATTTACTTTTCTTACTTTTAAATTAACTAAATCATTCATAGATTTGTGCAACATTTGTTATAGCTATATTTATCAAGACAATGTTTTGTTGTAAAATGTAAAAAAGAATATTGTTTATTGGTGTAAAATTTGGATAAATATCATTTATAACATGCAGGCTTTTCTATAACTTCTCAGTAACTAATAAAAAAATTGTTTTCAATAATAAAATATGTTACTTGTTTACCAATTGTTTTTATTGATAATATAGATTAATTACAAAAAAAAAACCTTGATAAACCTTGAGTACACCTTAAGAAGAAAAAGAAAATTGCACCTTTCTTTGAGCAAATGATTTACAGTTCCGCATGAACTACTTAAGGTCAATTTTTCTCTGAGTTCAAATGTTGTCCAAACAGTTAATCTTGGGAAACAATTAGAAAATATTTAATTTAAGTGGTTAAAATATGTGACAACATTTACATAGTTTTCAAAGCTATTGCGAAAACTTGTCAAAGTTTTATTGTATAATTGTAGCAATATAAAAAATTTAATTATTGAATAACAATTCTGTTACACAACTTGTAAATCTTTTGTAGCTAAGCTAAATAACATTATAGTTTACCATTATGTTTGAATAACACATGGCTTCTAATAGTATGTGTCAAGGCCAAACCAGGGGGGTTTGAAAGTTAACCCCCACCGAGGTTTATTCAGTTTCAACCTTGAAAATGAATTTTATAGTATATGAAATTACTTATAAAATGCTTAAATACATGAACCAAGACCGGTTCAACAAAAATATACAAATACTTTTATATAATATAACGTTTTACAAATTAATTGAAATAATTATAATTTACGATTTTTAATTTTTTTTAGCTACAATAAGAACAACTCATAAGAAATCTTGTATTAAATTTTCAAGTTTTTTTGGTCATCCAAAATTTTTTTACCGACACTTCAAAAAAAAATTCGAATAAAAACCGAAAATTTCAGTGGTCTATAAATAACTCAAAAAAAGTCAAAAATTTTTGAAAATTTAACTGTATATAAATAACACTAACATAAACATTTGGTGAAAATTTCAAGTATTTACAGTGATTAGTTTTTGAATTACAACCATATAAAAAAATCGATTCGGTCGAAAACTGGTTTTGCGTAAAAACTCCCGTTTTTCCATCATTTTTTTTTTGTTTTTCTCGATTTTTTTGAAAACTATTGGAAAATGTTTACTTTTCACCTCTATAATGCACCAAGCCTCTATAATGCACCAAGGATATTCACTTTTACATCAGAAACCACCCCCAAAGTTTGAAATCAAAGCATTTTTTCGACTAGTTATGCTGTACAGAGACACATAAAAAAAAAAAAAAACCCACATCATTGTAAAATCAATACATTCATCACTCCGTTCAGAATCTAATATTCTTGTAGATAGGTACTATAAAAAGTATAAATTATCACTTAATGTAATTTTAAGCCTAGAAGCCTATGGGCTCTTTATACACGTGTGCCCCGGGGACGTGGCCCCCCGGCCCCCCTTAATCCGGGCTTGTATTTGCACTTGAAATTTTAAATTTTTTAAAAAATTATATAAAATAGACTAAAAACACAAACAACATTATAATATTGAATAATTCTTTATTTATATTAATCTATTAATTTTCTTTTTCTTGATTCCATATCTAAAATTATAAAAACAATTCTCAAAAGGACATTGTTAGAAGTACTTCAATTTCTAATACTTAATATATTTTTAATTAACTTAATTTTAACTTTTAATTCATTAATGTCCAGCCTTGACTTTTTTTTTATATATTTACAAATAATATATAAATATAATAATATTATAATAATAAATAATTATAAAATATACAATCAGTCCATATAAAAAAATTAACAAAGAGTCATGCATAAAAATGTAGTAAAATATAATATACATAAAATCCAAAATTATTAAATTAAGTGCCAGTCATCTATATGATCTTGCTTTAAAAAATAATCTTTCCAATGCTATTGATGTGGCTACAAGTGATAAATATTACTCAGCTATTTTGGCTATGTGAGGATACATAATTCTATAAATTTTGATTGTTTTTTGAAAATAATGTTGTTGGTAGCTGAAACAAACACACAATTAGAAAGATGATTTAAATTTGTGAACCATTGGTGCCTTAAAACAAACAAATATAATTACATTGTAAAATATTGCCAATGTCATGTAAATTTCTTCTGTGATATTATTTAATATTTGGTTAACTACCTATGTCGATATCATTAAGTGTTTGAATTGTTTCAAAGATCTTTGATGTATTTGGATGATAACAAGTGTATCCATGGTAATTTTTTTCTGTCAAATAATTTTCATTTACTTATTTACAACATCTTTTCTTCCAGATTTGTCTATAAAACTGTATTTTATTATACACATACATACTAGAATGTGGCTATATATATTGGACCACTAAGAAAAAATAATTGAATTTCATTAATACATTTTAATTAATTATATTTCTAAACATTATTATTACATACTGTGTGTTTTGTTGTCATAAATGCATTTTTATAATACAAATAAATGCATGCCAAAACTTATTTCTTATTACAGTCCATACCAACCATGTATGGAATGAAAAATTGAACAACACATTGTTCATCAATTATGATATTTACATTCGGGAGTCTTGTAAGTAATCTGTTTTTTATAAATTAATATAAAATTATAATATTTTTAAAGAGGAATAAATTATTTTAGTAATGTGATAGAATATTGTTTTTAAAATTTACTGTGGTTTTTTATAGCGCATGTCATTGAATGGGGAATTTATGTTTACAGAAACAACATTGTATAGTTATAAATTTGTGATGTTTTTTATTGTTTGGATACTTTCGTTTAATGCCCTCTTGAAAATTAACTAAAATAAATATATCAAAAAAACATCTAATCAATCTGATAATATTTTGAGTTATTTAAAAACAATTGAAATTTTCTACAGCTTTCAAAATGATATCACTCGAATTTGATGTTTTGAAAGAATTATAATAGGGAATAATATATTGAAAAATGTTTAATTGCTTTACTTTTTAGAATATCTATTGTTTGTTTTTTAAGAAGTGTTAATTTTTTTTTGTCGAACTTAAAATGTGTATAATTTGTTGCTATTTTATTAATTGTAGAGGGATCTGAGTTGACAATACATTGATCAAGCTCCTCATTTATCAATCATCACTCACTCATCGCTTCTGTCATGAACAAAACAGGAAATAGCAAAAGATATTGAACTGTCCACAGATGTTATACTATTACAATCAACCACATTTTGCCAAAACATATTTGAGAAATCTCCTTTCTGTTGGGTGGGAGGGATGACAAAAACCTCTGGAAAATCAGCTAGAGTGATTTGTGGTTGGTGGGGAACATTTTGTTCAATTTTTAAAGCATTTAAATATTGAGCAAAATTTTTTGCTGCACTGCTGTCAAATAATTTGATAGAACCTCATATTTGCAATTCATGTAATATTGAATACACTTCATATTTTCAACAATAATAGTATCCATCTGTTGAATGTCTTTTATTTTGTAGCCATAACTTTTTATTAAATAAAAAATTTGTCCCGAAGTTATGTGGAAGGAATGAGAAGAACTTAAAAAATTATAGCAGACACAATTGCAATTAAGGTATCCTAGAAAAGATGAATATTTTATTTTTAATTAAATTAATTAATTAATTAATTAATTAAGTTATTAAACGTAAATAGGTAAATAATCCAACTATTAAATACACACGCATAATATGAAGGAAAGAAACCAACTAAATCTATTTCAAATTATTATTTGGACTTAATTGCATTATCTGTTTTATATGGTAGGTAGTATAATAATAAAATTTAATATTATCTACACAAGAGCGATAACAATACTTTATCCATACTTTTCAATTCTAAAGTTTATTATGTTAAATGTATATTTTATTATTATCAACATTATATTATTACTATGTGTTTTGTCTGATTCATGTTTAATAAAACTGCATTAAATAATGATGACCGTGAAAAAGGGAATCCATAACATTTTTAAATATAAAAGTTTAGGATAGGTACTCTTAAGGAAAATTAAATAATTGTTGAACTACAAAATGATATTTGTTAAATATACATTTTACTTGATTAAACTAAAAAATGTATTAATATGATCTTAAACTAAAGTATATAATAAAAAAAATTAGTGAATTAAAAAAAAAATACCTTTTAATACATATTATTATGTTGTATACGTAGTACGTACCTATGTAAAAAGTTGTAAAAACCTCATTTTTAAGGTTTTTCTTGATTATTTACAAAAGGGTTAATGTACCAAAAAAAATGAAAACTCCTTTTTTATAGATAATATTGTGTGGTATAATATTGCTAATTTATAATTTTTGTGTAACTATAAAATTTAAGGAAATACAGATAAATAACTAAAAAATGAACTATTTTCCAAAAATATTGACTTTGATTGTTTTTTCTTAATTTTACGAAAAACCATTAACTTTACAAAAAATGTACAAGATACCTTTTTTGTAGTAATTATTTATTACTAAAAAAATAGTCCTATACGTGTTTGGTCTAAATTTAAAATTTAAGAAATTACAGGTGAAAATGTATAATTCACCCCCTTATCATAAAACTTTAACCCCTTTGAGGCACGTGAAGGGGTTGACTTATCAAATTAGAATTTTACCAAAATTATCTTGTCAATATACCTAACAAAATTTCGAGCCCGAGAGTATACATTTTTCAATTTTTTTTTTTATCATCTATAACTAAGGACCACCCTATTTTATATATATAATAACATTATTAATATTATAATATTATAATACTATAAGTCTCGGATTATCTAAAAAAAGTCATGAGATAGTTTACCGCTGAACTTTCCCTAGGTGCATCCGGATGTTGTTTAAAATGAACATAACTTAAATGGTATAATATCGTTTGTACATATATGAATTTATTTTCACAGAATAAGCAATTCATAGTTATAAAATTATACTGTTTCTCAGGTTCATTATAATTCCGTCCAATGTCCTGAAGAATATTGCCTAATTCCAATAATATATGTAAATTTAAGTTTCTTTTGAGCAAAAGCGAAGTAAATTTCTTTTTGACATTTTATAATTGCCTCTTCAGATGGTTTAAGTTCAAAATTAGGTGTATGGTTTCGGTGAGTTTTTAAAGCCCAGATGTACATCTAATATTGAACTTAGGCACCTATCATCAGCAATACAGAGTAGAGCAGCTCTACGATCCTAATCGTTGACCCTAGGTACACAAAATGAATCTGAAAAAGGATATAGCTGTCCACATAGGTTAGGTTAAAATACCTACTGGGGATAAAGGGAAGGGACTCAAGTATAGTCTATGCCTTTACAGGGGTCACGACTATACAGGCTACGACTACACCACGAGAGTTTAGTGTAGAAGGGGCAAGACGAAAAAAATAAAAATAAAACTATTGTGTACAGGCAAGGTATCGATGACCTTACACTGTGTAGTAACTTTGGACATGGCAATTTTAGACTCATGGCTAATCCATGGTGGGACCTAACAAATTATTAAGGGGGGCTAACAAGAAGGTTCCTGCATGTTGTAGTGAGGGAGTGGTCAAGAGGCGGGGTCTGGTGGCTCCTTTGCTCTCTTTTGGAGAGTCGTCCTCCAGATCATTGACACACAACGCCGTTGGACCGCAGAATGTCGGCCCGGTCGCCCCTACACGACACCTCCGGGGAAGCCAGGTTAGGTAACCAGCTTTTACACCGACCGCCCCAAACCGTGGGTAGACGCGAACCGCTAAGACCCGAAGGTTGCCGCATCTGGTCGACCCAAGTTCGTGTGTTCACTGGGTTGGGACGTCACTACAACACCGTTTTTTTTACAAGAAGAGTATCATTAGACTCTTAGCCGGTCAGGGAGCAGTATCCTTGCGTGACGGGGACCCTACCGAGGTGGGGGACATCGAATTTGAAAGAAGTTAGTGAGAGACAGAAAAAAGGCAGTTTAAAAAGGGGAACAAGGGGCCCCCCATTTTAAAACCATATATTGCAGATTTAACACCTACATTCAGTAACGCTTGTTGATGTTAAACAGGCTTTCAATAATTTTAAGATTAAAGAAGAAGACAACTTCAAAACTGTCGCTGTTACGCCTGATCATCATATAGAGTTTTGTCGCGTTATTTTTGGTTTAACTAATGCACCAGCTATTTTAGCTCAAGTTATATCAATCGCCTACAGTCATTTAATTGACAACGGTTTAGCTAAATATAATGATGATCTAGCAGCAGCACACGATACTTTTGGTGAACATATTCAATTTATTCATTCTCTTTTTAAAGCAACACTCAAATATAATCTTAAGTTTACTAGAAAAAAATGTGAATTTGCAGTATCTGAGTTGAAAATTCTTGGCAGAATTTTAGACTAAAGGTGATAGACCTGACCCATATCGTACTCAAGCTGTAAGACGATACCAAACACTCAAGTCTCTAAATGAACTTCACAGTTTTCTTGGATTTGCAAATCACCTTAAGAAGATACATAAAGAATTTTGCAGAAATTGTCAAACCTCTTACAGACAAATTGGAAATAAAAAACATCAGATCTAATCATGAAAACAAAAATACTGCAATATCTTTAAATGAAAAGGAACTTCAAGCCTTCGTCGAATTGAAGACTGCACTGATAACTGCTCCGATTTTAGCACATTTTGTACCTGACGAACCCACATCAGTTGAAACTGACGCTTCATACGATGGATTAGGTGCTTGCCTAACTCAAATACAAGATAGTGAATTACGAGTTATTGAATATGCAAGCCGATCTTTAAAAGATGCAGAGAAAAGATATAGTAACGTATTGGAAGTCACAGTAGTTCATTTGTCAATTACTGAAAAATTTCGACTCTATCTAATTGGTAAACAATTTCAAATTGTTAACTGACAACTATTCTGCCGCTTACATTATAAATAAAGCTAAATTTAACAGGAAGTTTGCATGATACGTAGTAGATCTAGCTGCGTTTCACATGGAACCAGTATTTCGAGCTGGACGACTTAACAAATTTGCAGATTATTTATCAAGATATCCTATAGAGAATAACCAAGGAGATAATACAAACAATGTAAGCAAAGTTTGTTTAGCAAACATTACCAAACATCCGTATTAAAATAGCACAAAATACAGATCTATTTTGCAAACAAGTAGCCAAGAAGCTATCCAGTAAAAAACAGGATAATCAATGTAAACATAAAGAAATGAATAGGTATGAAAATGAAATTCTTGTTTTCAATCATGAAGAACATGGCCGTAATAAACATGTGAAAATTGTGATTCCATTTTCAGTCGGCCCATCTGTACTCAAACTTTATCATGATGACTCTGGACATTGAAAGAAGAGAAGTGGTGACTGTTCTATCAATAAACTTAGGATGTTTAGCGTCATTGCAGGTGAAATGCTCAACGATTTGGCAGACACGAGCGGAAAAAGTCACCGAACGAGTCACAACGAACTGGATGCCGTCGCCAGCACTCGGCGTGTTGCCCGGAAATCAAGCTCGGTTGGACGTCAGGCTTCTGTTTAGATAACAGAACATAAAATCACTTTTTTTTTAAAACCGAAATCTTTGGCTCTTGATTTGCGTTCATTAGGAAATATAATATTTCTTTTTTAATTTTATACTTACATTACCATGGCAATGTCAGATAAATTTATTGGATTTTCAAATTAATCGTTTTTTTGATGAATAATTTGATGAGGAATTAGTAAACAACAATGTAACATTGCAAACTTACGTTTGGAGCTCAATGTCAATTAAACAATTAAATTTTGCACTGTTGAATAATGATATTGATTAATCAATTTGGCTATAAAATATGAAATTACAAAATTTGATTTGTGTACGTATCAGCCATGGTTGGACTGCTGTGTCAAATGATTTAATGTCGAGACCAACACCATAATATTTGACGTATTCAGAAACCTAACCTAACCTTGGTCAACATTTTCTTTCTGTACTTGAGGTTGCTTAAAAAGAAGTGCACTTTTTCTTTTTAGCCACGTCCATGATCGCGTATTCGGAAATGTTTGCACGGTCGTAACCGGCAACCTTCATTAACTCCACTAGCACGTCCACCCTTTCTGCTAGAAGGGTGGCGTCATAGCGGTCTTGCAGTTTGTTAACGTAGTCCAAATCTTTGGCTGCCGACGGGTTATTCAGCATGATATCGCTTTTGGTTATTATTTTTGATGCAGTTTCCGTTTTCGGAAATGGAAAATACGCGATTGTCGGGAAAAAGTTTTCGAAGCTGAAAATAGCTTATGGTTAGTATACAGTGTGTTTCATTTGATGAAGGTAAGAGTATGTTCGCTTTCTGTTCTTCAACATAGCTTTTGAGTAAAGCAGTGTGTTCAACCCTGTCCAGGTTTCCTTGTCGTCTAATGGCCTCCGCCGCGTCTGGCTTACGGTAATATCGGCTTGCCGTGTCCTCCGAATGCTGCAACGCCTTTGCCACGCCTGAAGACGTTGCAGCATCGTGGTCTCGGCCCTCGGTCTCCACCATGCGCCGGAATAGAGTGGCCGACAGACGGGCGCCAAAGGTTTTATTAACGTCGTCATAGATCTTGACGACCTTTTCACCTCGGTTGGTGACAAAAAAGTTCAGCCTGCCGTATCCGAGCCGCAGCCGCAATCGATAATATCTGAAAACAGAATACATTGATGAATTTCTCATTTTGCGAATTCGTTATCTTTACTAATCACTATAATAGATATAATATCAATATGAATAATGATAATTACCTAAATGCTATCCTGAAACTCACGTCGTCCCAATAAGCGCCGACCTGCTGCCGGACGACGCTCATCGGTATGAGCGTTATCGAGCGCCGCGATTCGCTCCCGTAAATTTTGCCAATTGCAGCGAGGGATGCGTTAAAAGGTTTGTGGATTTTATTCGCATGTTTTATCCCAATGTGCCGCACCATTTTGTTATTGTCAGTGTTAAAATGACAGAACTACCTCTCCATCAGGTCGGTGATTTCGTCTTGGAGGACGAGGGAGGGTGGCCAGCTTCTTGTCACCAGTCTTGTGTTCGGATACGATTATTATCGACCTGTTATCCATCATTTTACGACTTTCCCACTCGTTGATCGTCATCCCAACGGCGACGCCGCTCCTTTGTTAAGAAGTCCAGAGCACCTGAATTACCAGCGCACATGTGACTTGACGCCAGAGTTTAGAGACCGATCGGATCAGTATCGGACTTGTGATATTTTTCGACCACTTCCCCGGGGCGGTTGTCCCGGTCGATGGGAGCGTCGCCGGGCTTTTCACCGGGGACCGACCGGTATGCCGTGCCTCGGCTTCGCCTTGGTGCCCGGCGCACTTGGCCGCGGAGGGTCAAGCTCAACGGGTAATTAATGCTATTTTCCACACCACCATGGAGGTATAGCACTAGGCGCGTTTTTTATAGTGGTGTCCCCTATAGGCCTATTCCACGTTTTCCACGGTTACCGTCATTTTATTGATTCATCATCCGTTTTAGTTTTGTCATTATTTTTTTCCCGTACTTTGGGTGTTTTATAAGGTACACAATTTTTTTCGTCTTCGCCAGGTCCTTTAATCCGTAGTCCGTGTAGTTTTTGTTCTGTGTACCTCGCCTGTTTCATTAGTTGCGTAAGAATTTCGGCCCGTTGGACGACGACCGAGGCCTCAAATCGGTCGCCCAGGGTATCGACGTAGGACCCGTCGATTACCGCGGCCGGGTACTCCCGACAAATGTCCTCGTCCCTGAGCCTCTCCATCCATTCTTTTACAACAAACTTCTTATACGGCATGGGCGCGAATATCTCGTCAAAACTGAAGAACCGAAAAATTATTAGTACCATCGAGTGCCGGGAAGGGTTGCGTTCCGTTCCGTTGACTTACTGTTTGTCCACATAACTCTTGACCAGAACCGTGTGGTCCACTTTCGATATCTCCTGCCTCCTTACGGCCTCGGCCGCGTCCGGCACCCGGTAGTAACGCGCCGCCGTTTAACCTTAACTTACCTAATTATTTCGCTATTATAGAGACCTTGAATTGATGGGGTTGTGATTGTCTTATCAATAGCTTTTTCACCTAGAGCGTTCCTCAGAAATGGCACATTTAAGTCAATTTCATTCGGCTCATGATTATGTGGAACTACAATTAAAATTTGGTTGTCCATCTCGTTTCTACTGATAGATGCTGAACCATGACATATAGGACGATTGGGATTTTTTTGTCGCTCACAAACCAACGTTATTTGATCTCTATTGACGAGTAACTTTCTTTTACAATATTTATATCCAAAATTATCAATATAAAATTTTGAGTTGAGCCGAATGCCAGGGATTGTCCTATATGTTCTTGCTTCTTGTTGTTGTTCTTGTTCTTCTGCCTGTGGTTGATCTTCTTCTTCTACCTGTGGTTGATCTTCTTCTTGTTGTTGTTGTTGATCTTCTTCTTCTGCTTGTGGTTGATCTTCTTGTTGTTCTTGAATCTGAATGGCAGGACGTTTTGCGTAGGTGTGGTCTTGTAGGAAGAGGTTAAGATTTGGAACACCAACTTCTTTATGATTGGCTGGAATGACATAGTCGTGAGCTCTCAATGCCATTTTACTATGCTAAACAAAACTTAAAAAAATATTAAACAAACAAAAGAAATATATGTATAAATATAAAGTCAGTTGGTTTTAAGAAAAACCTTTTATATATATATATATACTTATAGGCAAGTTACAGAGATTGGTCTTGAGAAACACCGTTTATTTCTTTTACTTACAGTAAAATCGCAGAGGTTAGTCTTAAAAAAAACTAATTCATTAATAATTATTCACTTTACATAAACTGAAGTTATTTCAGTTAGAACACATAGGTATATAATTTAGGTAATAAAAATAGATTCATGAATTATTAATAAGAAAAAGTTTTAAGTTATTTGATATGCTTTATAAATATTTGACATTGCACATTCTTCCAGCCATAACCAGTGTTGCCAACTCTGATTTTAGAAATCAGCTTAATACCATTCAAAATTAAGCTAAAAATTCCGCTAAAATTTCCGCCAATTTCAAAGTGATAATTCCGATAGGTATTATAAAAATGCCACCAATTTTTAATTTTATACTTTACCTACTTTTTATCATTGCTTACTAGTTACTCTTATTTATCAAGATAATAGATATATGTATTACGTATTCAAGAAGTACAAAATAACTCATTATTATTGAAATTTGTATATTTTTTGTACCTATTATGTGTCTATATGTGTTATTGAATAGGTAATTATGAAATCAAACAATACATTATTACAATGTTCAATTTCATCATATGATATAAGTATACTGTATAATTATGATAAGTGGTAGATACTTCATTAATATTTTCAAAAAATATACTAGCCTTTACATATTTTATCTATATTAAATAGAGTTTGAGTTCAACAAATCAAATTTATCAAATCAGTAAACAAATAATTGTATCATTAAAATTAATCATAGCCCATAGGATTTTATATTTTATATATTTTTTAATATTGAAAGCCTTCTTGATAAAAATAATGAAAATGAAACTTAACATAATCATTATTAAATTAGATATTGAAAGTTTTAGCCCTATTGACTTTCATAATATAGCTAATATTAATATAGTAATAAAATAAAATAATAATATTAAAATTTAATTTAATATGAGATTCTTCAAATTTTCAAAGAAGTCTTATACACGGTACAGTTAAAAGTTTTGCTTTAAATTAGTTATGACAAAATACAAAACATTGTACAATTAGAATATTAACATTTTAATAGTCACAACTATAGTCTTATATATTTCTAAAGAGGTACATCAAATTGTGATATAACATTTAAAATATTATAATAATAATATTTGAAACAAGCTTTATACTCTATTAATATTTTTCTTTATATTAAAGAAAACCAAATAATGAAATAAAAACAAAATATTATTATTTTCTTATAAATAAACAAAACTAAAACTTTTTGACCATCTATTAGGTGAATTATTTTAAATTAACATCCATAACAAATAATATAAGCTCAAATATGTAAAATTAATTAATAAACAAACCTCTAAATAATAGTATAAACAAATCAGAATTTTAAAGGACTTCATTACCTACACTTTTTTATAGCTTTGTCTACAATATTTCAGTAGGTAACATTAATCAAATTAATAATTTAATATTCTGGTATAAATATATCGGGGTAATGATTTTCTGTTTCATCTGAGTTATCAAGTTCAAATAACAAGTCTTCTGGTTCTATGTTTTGATCTATTTGACTAGATTTTAGTGGTTTATAAGCGTCTAACGTTCCTAAATGAATATATATATATATATAAAAAAAATTAAGACTAAAGTAAAATAATTAATTACCTAATGTTTAGGAAAAAACATATTTTATATTTAATTTACCTATTTGCTCAAGAACATTTCTTGGTATCACATAATTATGGCAACATTTTTGTAAACGACGTAGTCCACTCCATATGGTCAGTATTACATTAGTCATGTCATGACACATTCTATTGCGATGACAATTTTTAACAATATTCAACTGACTGAATGATCGTTCTACTTCTCCATTAGATAACGGCAATATAAGTAAACATTTTGTTAAATTAATAAGTTCAAAAAACGGATTTTCACCACTAGAGTCTTCATATTGTCCAACTTCTTTCCAAAAATCTTTTGTACTATTTGTATTTGTCCACTCTATAAGATGTAGTTTATTCCACTGTATTTATATTTTGTTTATGTCTGATTGTGATATATTCATTAGTTAGGCTAATGGAGTCAGTGATCCTTTTTGTACACTTAAACAGTTAGTCGGGCTGATAAGCGAAATATTCTTAAGGGTTTCAATATTGTCAGGTAACCTTTTTTTAAGTTGATCAACTAAACAAATTACAAACGTCACACATATGCCTCTAATTTTTTTTTCATTTTCAACCGACATACAATTATTTGTCCTCAATTTTTTAATTTTTTCTTCAAAAGCTTGACTCCCAAGTATGGTCTTGGATGTAAATTGTCTTTTAAACTACTGCTTAATATGTCTATATTACTCCCAGGTATACTTACTAACCCTGCTAATGTCTTTATGAGAAGTACTAGATCGTTTAGCAGTTTAACAGGGTCTGCAGAGTTGGACTGAAACATTTTGTTAACATACTGAGCTTCAGCTAATACAGGTTTTAAAAATATAAGCAATGCTTCATTGTTAATATCACAATACATATTGTACAAAGTCTTAGCTTTATAACATTTTTCGGTTGAACTAGCTATTTGGAAATGCTGTTTAAGTTCTTGCTATTGTTCCAGGATTCTTGAAACTGCAATTTCTATTGAAAGCCATCTAGTTTGTGTTACTCTTACAATTTTTAATGGGTCAATGCCATCATTTATAGTATTATATAATTTT
Organism: Aphis gossypii; assembly: GCF_020184175.1. NCBI lineage: Eukaryota > Metazoa > Arthropoda > Insecta > Hemiptera > Aphididae > Aphis > Aphis gossypii. The sequence goes on from NC_065533.1 coordinate 29,841,604, forward strand.
TGGTAACTCAGTTATCTTTGAGAAGATTTACAAAACCAACTATATGTTTCAGATAGTAAGTATTCTAAATAGTCAGGTAACACTTCTGATGCTGCAGTAGGCACAGCTAATTGTATGGAATGGCAGACACAACGAACAAGTATTAGGTGTTTAACCTCTTTAGATAATATAGCATAAACACCATTGTGTTGTCCAACCATTACAGAGGCATTGTCACAACCAATTCCTCTAAGTTTTTGTATATCTAAGTTATAGAGTTTAAGTGCTGACTTTAAACTCTGTACAATACTTTCTGCATCTCCAGCTTCTAATAACTCAAGCGTTAGGAATGTTGAAACTCTACATTGCTGATTTGTTGAAAAATATATGATACAAATACCCAACTTTTTAGAAATAGAAATATCAGTAGATTCATCCACCAATACACTATATGGATTATCACCAATATCAGTTTTTAATATGTTTAGAAAGTGTGGATACAAAATATTTTGAATAATTCCACTACATTTAGTTCGGTGTAATTTAATATTATCAGCATCACTATTATTTTTAAAAATCATTTTGTTCATATCAGTGAGGTGATCTATTGATCTTATTGCAGAGTGACATGTAATGTATAGGCTCATAGCTCCCTCTGCAACTGATGTCTGTAACCCACGAGGAGTTGAACGCGAGAATGGCAATTTGTGCTGACGAGCAGTTGAAAATGGTTCTGAACATTTTATATGTTTTTTACTAAGGCTATGGGGAACAAGATCGGAATATTTAGCGTTGAATGACGATTTGCAATACTTACATCTTGCTATTGTGTTATCTAGGACCTTGAAATTCAATATGGATAATAAATCAGTTGAATCAACTTGACCAGACAACAGTTCCTTTAGAAACTACGGAAGCATTCGCCTGCGTTCAGCTAGAGATACGAGACCTAATTTAGCAGCAATAGCTGAATAGTCGTGCGGAGGGTGTTCGATGCCTAATAAGAAACCCGCAGAACGAAGTAACTGGCGCTGAACTCTTTCAAGCTGGAGAGAGTGATTAGCAGTATAAGGACTCCAAACAACCACATCATATTCTAATATAGGTCGTACTAAAGTATAATAAAGTAGTTTAAATGACGAGTCTAATTTAAAATCCCTAGCCAGCCTACTAATGAATCCAGGGTTTCTTATATTTCTTTATACTTCTTTTTTTATTTATTAAATGTTAAAACAAAATTTATGTAGTATGTACAATAAAAAAAATTAGTTTGTTGAAATTACCTGAAAATAAGGTTGTTATTTATGATGGTAGAAGTCCTGGATAGTGTAACGTTTTCACCGTAGAATTGTCGAAGTGTGAAGTAAAATCGGACGCTTCTGTTTCTGATATTTGAATTTGTTACGTATCTGTAAGATGACCATAAGTGAGTGTAACCTTGTGGTAGGTTAGCTGGATCTGATGCGCGCCAAGCTGAGTAAGTAAAGTCTGTTTCTGGATCATTACAGTTTTCAGCGATGGTAACTCCGTAGAGTTGGTTTATGTTTGATCTGACAGATTCAGTTCCAAATCGTGGAACCATAACTGTGCTACTGTCTCGGAATGCTATTCCAATAGGTTGGTCTTCATCTGCATTAAGAACTCGTGTACATAGTCTTAGTCTGTTGTTTTCTTCGTGTGAAGGACTGAACTTGTTAATGTATTCCATAGGAATAGATCCCTGAAGGTACATGGAATTATTTTCCGTGAGACTAATCCATATGTTTGGAATCGGAATAACGACTGCGTCGATATCACCTGATTCAATGAGAAGGCCTAATGTGAGTGAATAATTTATAGCACTGGGGTTCTTAGCGTAAGGCTGGAACCATAAAACGTCAGGGTAGACGTGTCTGTGTTTATCAAATAATTCGTGTTCGAAGGGCGGATCGGCTGGATTGTATGGGTCTTTTCCGACTAGGTATAGGCTGGCTTCTATGTCTTTTGATGGTGGTGGTAGTTTTGATTTATATGATGCTGGTGGTGTTAGAAACTTGATATAGCGGGCATATGACGCATCTGTTAACTCATCCGTTTCTTGATTTGATGTGACGGTGGGTGGAGATAGTGTGTGATATGTTGGTAGCGTAATACTCCAAATTGAGTGGTACATAATATTAATACCGGTGGAGTTTAAATGTTTAAATTGTTTAAATGAATGTATAAATCGTTAACAATTAAAAATGTAAAACAATAGTTATTTATTTATAATTCTTCACTATAAACATCCTACATCCGAATAAGTATTTGATTAAAATAATTGATTCTTTGTAGAGTAGTAAGATTTTCCTATTGTCGATTTGGAGATAATGATTAATTAAACATGATGCATTTTTTTGAGGAATACAATTTTTAGTGGCATAGGCTATTCATAAATGCTTATGCCACTGATATTAGAATATTATTAATGCTAAAGTTCTTAATAAGTTTTATACAATTTAAAAATTTAATATATTGGTGTGTGTATTGAAAAAGGTTTTCTTTTGAGTATATAAAATTCATTCTTGTATTAAAAAACTATTGTATAATATTCATTAGTATTTATGTTAAAATCCCTAAAGTCTAAGGAATTAAAAAAAATTAATAATTGCCTTTAATGTGAAATTTCCATGACTGCATTGAAAAAAATATTACTGTTCCTATTAACAAAAATGTCAAGTTAAGTATAAATAGTAAGCGTTAAATAACATAAACTGTATCGTTTATAGATAAAACTAATCAATTTGTATAACTCGGCCATTTGTCTTATGCACACATCGGTCATCGATTACTGTAAATATGTTTTTATTTTATATACCTAAATAAAATGCGTAATATTAACCTAATATTACAAGAAATAATAAAATAATTTTTTTACACAATTGGTGGCATCATTCGCTTAATTAGTACAGAATAATTTAAATAGAATTAATATTTTGGAGTTGTTAATATTATTATATTATGGATGGTAATATTTACGAAATGTTTTGTGAATCAAACTATTAACTTTTTTTTCTCATACAACCGATCTGGGCGATTAAATGATTGGTGTAGATAACATTTCGTCGATAATAATGCTTTACTATTGTAAAGCCACAACAAAATTATTATCGATGTCTCGTCGTCAACAATTTCGTGTTAAAAATAACTGGATTTTACACTTTAACTCGCATTATCAACGTACCGCCGCCGCCGCCGACAACACCGCCACCGACTTCCCCACCGACACCGTACTGTCACGGACGAGGCGATGATAGTCACGAATCACGGATTCCTTATGATTATTGTTTATTTGCCATTTGGCGACCGACCGACGATCGCGCGACGCGTCTGGTCAGTTCTTCAGGTTTTTTCAGTTGTCCGTTTTGATTTAATAAATTGTTCGTAATTAAAAATGTGTGATACTGACTTGTTTAACTTGACGACGTGAAATATTTATTTATTAAAATTTATTATAGATATTGTTTTTTGTGGTAAGTTTTATCGACATAAGTAGGTACTTGTACTAGTACCTAGTGGATATAAACTATTGAACTCGAAGTTCTGGAGATGTGTAATTGGTACACATAAGTACACATGACATTGAAATATGAAAAAAAATACATGAAATATGAATGTACTTTATAATATAGTACTTATACACAACAAACTCATTAATTGTTATGATTTATAATATAACATCTACGTGAAAACACGTGTTTTTAAAGGTTACGGTTACTTATATAGTAATTATGTCACTGCACCGTCCGTACCTATGTGTGTAATGTGTATCTCGTATTACAATTTGTAATTAAAGTACCCAAAAATTTACGATCTTGAAAATATTTTTGTGGTACATTTTACATATCTAATGACACTGATATGAAGTTTTTTTCGTGTTTGACAAAAATATAATGATTACCTATATTAAATATAATAATATAATATAATATTATTTTATTATTCTTTAATTATTAAAGAACAATATTCCTGTATTGGACTTGGAGCAAATTGGTGAAGCCTAGTACATTGGACAATTATTGCTTTGCCAAAAAATTTTGAAGTTTTCTTAAATTAATATAAGAAATTATTAAGATATCAGTTTTTTTAGTTATAACTGAATATTCTTAGTCATCATACCACATGTTTTTGGTATTGACATGACTTTTGCAATAACTATTGTTCAAATGTAATAGCATACATTATAGCCAGTTGGTAAAATTTCATTACATAAATAGTTAATGATATTCTTTGATTTTTAATGCTGGCAAAAATGGCAAAGCACAAATTTATAATTTACAACGAATATCAACAATTGAGTAATACAGAATAAAAGTAAGTATTTAATATAGGTACACGCAATAGTTTCAGTCTACAAATGACTTACCTATAGAGTATGAACCAAAAAAAAATAATAATAATAAGCATATTCTCATATTTTATTTTAATCAATAATATATTGAATTATCATCTATGATGTAAATAATATACATACAGGGGTTTTTAATGTTCAATTTATTTCTAGTAGAAATATTAATTTACATTTAGATGCATAATATGGTGTAATTTATATCAATATTATATGTGTCTGCCTGTGCCACAGTTTCTTGAGGCCTCGGACAGAATCAATTTATGAGGTCTTGAGCTGAAAGTCCTTAAGTTTATGTATGTTAAAATAATTTTCATTGTCCTTAGCTTATTAATATATAAAGTGAACATTTTAAGAAGCCTGAAACTTACCTGTATGAAGAATATAGTGACTAGCCAACGCGTTGTTATTAAGTTATAACTATATTATTTATTATTACAGACAGTAAATTAAGACTGTGTATGTTTTTCATGTTAAAATATAGTTACAAATAAATATTGCAAAACATCAGATTATTTAAGTTTTAAAATGATGAAAAAATTTATAAAAAATAAAATAATGATGTTGATAATTAAAAGTATCAATTTATCAAATAAACTTGGTATGTTGAAAAATGAAATAAAATGTAGGTAATGTGTATCATATTCACATGATATACAATATACATACTATCGATGTTATGATAATTTAATATAAAAGTTTCTCCCAAATCATCACTCAAGAAAGGAAATTTACTTTTCTTGATTTTAAATTAACTATATCATTTATAGATTTGTGCAACATTTGTTACAGCTCTAGTAGAAAAGTTAAATAGTACCTTTCCTTGAGTAAATGATTTTCACTTCAGCATGAACTACTTTAAGACAATTTTTCTCTTTCCTGTTAACACTTCAACATTTGCTATTGCTTTAAAAAAAAAATGTCTAACAGACAACTGCTTCTGAAGAGATGCATTCATTTTTTTCTTTCATTTGTTATTGACCTATACTAATTATAGTTAAATTTTTGATAATTTCTATTGGTTAATTCTAATTAATCCAATAATAAAAATAATTTTTTAAGAGATACATTAACATAATTGCAATTTTTTCTGTTAAATAATGTAGGAAAGTGAGTATTGGTGGAAGTCATTGTGTTAAAATGTTGCCCATTTAGTTAATTTTGGAAATGATTAAAAAGAATGAAATAATTTAAGTAGTTAAAATAAAATAATACAATAATACAATAAAATGTTTTAATATTTTGGACCTGCTAAATAATTAAATAAATATAAAAAAACATATGAATTTTTTGATTTTATTTTCTATGTCCAACAACCTGATAGGTGAGACCTATTTGTATAATGATAATTAGCCTACCAACTAATACTTATATCCTGGATGTGAATATGGACAGCCATTTCGAAAGAATGAGAGAGTTATATTGCACCTCATTCTAAATGAATTAGTGAACAGGAACTGAAATATTATCTAAAACAACTTCAATTGGGACTAAGGCTTTTATTTCATTTTCAATTGCTTCAACTTCTTTGCAAGTATTATTCTTTGTTTCTTTTTTATAGAAAAATTTGATGGGTCTACAGTAACGTGTGGCCAATGTTGTTAAATTTCTCCATAAAATATCATTTGTGTCATCAGTCTTACCAAAAGTTAATCGCAAAGGAACAAGAAAAAATAAAAACATGTTTGCATCGCTATATTCTACATCTTGTTCATAATTTTGTTTAGTTATCAGTGTTGTTATCTCCATCACTATTTGAATATGGATAATTTAGGGTTAAATTTGTACTTTGGTTAAATGCTTGGTGTTATTCGGTTTGTTCAGAACTTCCATCACACTCCCATTTAAATATATAAACTCAGCCTTTACATATTTTTCAAAAAAACTAAAATCCTCAGGTAAGTCAAAAGTTTGGAAGACTCGTTTAACCAGATGGTCCAATTAACATTGAAGAGGTATAGACACCAAATTCATATATTTCTATACCCTCAGGATAACACAATTTTTTTGCTTCTTGTATTCGATCATATGAAGGATACACATTTACCCCATGTTCTTTTAAACCTAATGGAGTTTGGTGATACACATTTTTTGTCATATGACAGTTAACCATACCGCTTCATCTACGGTATATGGTATTATGTTATTTTTTTCTAATGATTCATGAAAAGTTTTCCTAATTTTTGCAGGATGACTTGGAGAGTATTCAGTTGACTGTTTATTTCTGATTTAATTATGGACATTTAATATTCAACTTATTATATGATAAATTATTTTTTTATATAAATAAAGCTTTTATTTAGTACACTATTACTTATTAGTTTTATTACACAAACATTTTTGAAGTATGAATATACTCACAACATTAAGTTAACTAAATAAAAATAAAAATTATGTTGTGAGTAACTTATTTGATACTTTATGGATTAGATTATATTTAAATAACTATTGTATTATTGCTAGTATTAACCACATCATATAATAATATATATATTTCTTTATTGCATAATATAACTATTTGTTGTATTAACAAATATATTTAAACTGTTCAAAGGTTATAGAATAAGTTAATTTTAATATAGAACTCATATTTGTGGTCCAAGGATTAACTGGGTCGCCATATTTTTGAATTATAATTTTCATTTCTTGTATAGTGGATTGAGTAGGAGTTATTTCACTACCTAGTATAGCCCACGTGTTTATACTTATTTTGTAATCTGGATATTTATGTTCTCCTCCCAATGGGCGGTCTCTTATATTGTTGTCTACTTGTTTAAAAAGGGTCTGAAAAAAATAATTGTGTCAACCATTGTTGCCAGATTTTTAAAACCTAATAATCGTACCAAACTGATTTTATTTATCGTACTTAATCGTACAATCAGGGCCCCAAAATTATCGTACAATATCGTACGTTATTATTCACATTCACATAATGACATATTATAATCACAGATTATTATAATAAAGAAAAGTTTTTTCATTCGTAAACTGTTAAAGATATTAAAGAAAAAGTTATAATCAATAATTAAAAATACAAAATAATATAATGTTACAAATTAGCTGTTTATAGTTAGTTATAATATTGTCATAAAAAATAAATTGTAAAATTCAATAGTATAGGTAAGTAGATGCATATTAAAATGAAGTTAAATAATATAAAATACAATTTCACAACTTTTAAGTACCTAAGTCATTTTAAAATTATCACATATAAAAAATATAAAATTAAATAATTAATTAGTCATCTGGAATATAAATTGATGTATTCAAATTATTTGTGGACATAATATTAGGTTCAGTAATTGTAGGATTATATGTAGTAGGATATAGAACTGCACTTGTCATAGAATTAATCATTCTTTGAGTTGGATTAAAGTTAATACAATTTTGATCTTTGTATATTCCTCCCTTTACACATTGTTTTACTAAAAGATTGCCATTTATTGTAGATGTTATGAGACGGCATCTGTGTTTGGTCTTAATTCCATTTACTTTAGAGAATACACGTTCGCAGTCAGCATTAGAATGCGGTAGACTTAAAACTGCCAGTGAAAAATCCGCAAGTTCTTGAAACGTTTTGTGATGTCCTCTATATTCTTTTATACGAGACCTTAATAAAATTATAAAATTATAAATTTTTTTAATTAATTTCAATCAAATTTAATATTTCACCATAGTAAGTCTGGAGGATCATCTGAGTACTCCAATGTAGTAATGCTTTCTGGAAAAGAGTTATGTTCCAATGGAAGAGCTCTCCACTGATCATCAATTTTCTGAATTAGTTCATAATCTGTTTCATCAACAATTCTTGGAAATAATGTTACTAATGGTTGTAAAGAAGGATTGTGTTCACGAAAGTTCAATGATAATGCATGTTTTGCAGTTAACATTGACAATTTACTTAAATATTTATCATCCATATTATAATGTTTTCTAAGTTCTTCAGCTGCTTTTTGTAAAAAGTGTCTGCACCGATCAAAAAAGTGGATCAACTCCTTTTTTTTTTTATAACATTAGGCATACTCATCATTTGTAATACTTGTACACCTAGATACATTTGATTATTAGGTAATTGATATTCTTCTACTCTTGGTTCTATTTTACTAAGTTCTGTGCTCATGACATAATCTCTTTTCAAAAATGTTTACAAAATATCAGTATAAAGAGAACGAATCTTTTCATGTAGATCAGTAATAACAACTTTTTCTGTTTGGAAATATTTATTAAAATCATTAAATTTTGGTAAAATCCATGATAAAAAACTGAAATACATTTTAACTATTGGGTCATTTAAACCCTGATAAATTTGTTCAGTAGTCAGTAATTTTTGACTAAGATATGTATCATTAAAATATAATTGGAGTGCACTCCACTGTTCGAGTATACGTTTCACTACAGCTTCCAATGACAACCAACGTGTTTGAGAAGGGTGAAGTATTTTATGTGGTTTTAAATCTAAAAAGTTTTGAAATTGTCTAAGGGTACATTGACGTTTAGAACTACTATGGAGAAAAGAAAATATATTTCTAGCCAAATCCTCACATATGCGTGGCAACATCTTACATGCTTCACTAGCGCAAAGATGTGCACTGTGGCATATACATTTGAGAATTACAATTCCAGGGCATAATTCACGAAAACGTGAAGCAACCGAATTGTTTTTGCCCATCATGACATTACAGCCGTCCGACGCAAAACCAATTATATTGTCTAATGGAATTTTTCTATCAGTAAATGTTTTTATTAAAGAATTAAATAAACGTTCACCGGTTGCAGTCGGTTGCACTGTAGGTTCTGTTCCTTCATTAGAGTTCTTTATATTAAAAACATCATGTAATTCCCAGAATACTGATTCAATGCGTTTTGTTTCACTGCTATAAAATCTGTAAATTCCATAAAACTTAATATTTTTTATACTTAAATTAAATTGTTTTTATAAATTTACCTTACTACAACACATGAAGTTTTTACCGAACCTATATCCGTAGATTCATCTGTTAAAATACTAAACTTTTGTTTTTTCAACATCTCAGACAATTCTTCTTTGTATGTATTCCCAATAACATTTTGAATGACTGCAGTAGTTTTCGTTCGTTTCATTGATAATCCTTTTGCAATTTTAGAATCCGCAAATATTTCTTTTAATAAATCATTTAAATGGTCCATAGCCGAAAACGATATACAATGTTCGGCAACAAATGCTGCAAGTTTTATTTCGGCTGTTTTAATTTGAATGCCAATTGGGTTTTCTGCAGATGTAAACATTGACATCAAATTTTTTGGTGTAGCATTGGTTGAATTTATGTGATTTTTACTTTTCAGATGATTTTTTAGACAACCAAGTTCGGAAACAAAATCAACATTACATTTAATACACCTAGCGCGGTAAATGTTATTTTTAACTGGCTTCAACCATGTTGTGAACTCATCTTTTCCTTCCCATTCAACTCTATACTTCTGCTTTCTATGCTTATCTTTTTCATTTTTATGTAACTCGTTTCTAATTCTTCTTTTCTTTTTGGGAGTTGAAGGTTCCTCAAATGAATCATTTAAACGCTTAACAGATGACATTATGTTTTATATATAAAATATAGTAGTATAGTAGAATATTATATTATTGTTTATTATATAAATGTTTTCACCAAAAAATTATAAATATGGAATACTAATAGTAGGGAAAAACATATAAAGCATCACTATGACTATATCCACTGTGAATAAAAACTGTTAATAAAAATTATCTTCTACAGATAAATAAAATGTACCTTTGAAATATAAATATCACTGGCAATTCCAATACAATATTAATAATACATATAGGTAGGTACTACATTATTATAGAAACCCAAAATATTTCAACCTAAGACTAATAAAATCGGCTATTTCGATTTGGAGTTTTAATGTACTTTCAATTTTTTTATTAATGGGAGTGTGGGTGGGATAATGCAGGGGTTATCTTCTACACTTCGTCCTTAATTAATAGAGACAGGCCTGACAGTAACTAATAACGACTATGTATTAATAAAATACAACGTAAAAATCTTGTGACTTGTGAGATGTAAAAATGTATAAATTATTTAGTGTTAAGTAGGGACACACTGCTATTCAGCAGGTAACTCAAAAATGCAATATTGTAAAACATATAGTTATGGCTTGCCCGTTAAGTCGGTTGCTATGGTGTTGCTCTAGTATGTTTTTGTACTTGTTTTCAGTTATATAATTATTTACTAAATTTTAATAAATTATTGTTATTACAATTAATCCAATTGTGTTTTCTATTACAATAATATGAAATATAACATGATGTCAGGTGTAAACTAATAGATATCAGGTAATGTCATAAAAAATAAATAAATTAAAACACGTGGAAATAATGCCTGATAATTAGGGCAGTGAAGTTATTGTATTAAAAAACATAATAAATTGATTGCATTATTGCATTGAAATATATTGAAAATTGCAGTTATAATTTTTGAAAATTGCATTAAAAAAATCGCGTATAAAATTAAATTAAGAAAAAATATACAGTATAGTCATTAATCATTATTCATTATCTAAGTATTTACTATTTAGGTATAATTTAATTAATAAAATAAAATATTACAATACATAAAAAAATTAAGAACAAATATTGCTTACATTATTGCATTGCATGACAAAAGATTTTTTCACCGTTGTGCGAACGATTTTACCCGAAAAACATACCTACATGTAAAAATTTAACGCGCTATAGGTAATTAATTATAAAAAAATGATGAAAAATAGTTAAAATTGCACTTAAAGAAAAATAATGGCCAAAATTGCATTTATTGCAATAAAAATGTTTTTTGTTTAAACTCATAGTTAACTGAAACATATTTTAAGCTCACTTAGCATTAAATATAAGCATCTACAAAAAATATGCAAATGCAACAACTTCACTGCCCTACTGATAATCTAGACACGGAAATCATGGGAGTAACAGCTTTCAAGTCACCTCCAGAAATAAATTGCGGTAACCTGACTGAGGTATTGAAAATATGGAATCAAATATACGACTTATATGTACTGGCAATGTCCACGAACACTTTACCTAACGAGCAACAAATAGCTATACTATTAAATTTAATGGGTGATCAAGGTATTGAATTGTATAATACATTCAATTTATCGACAACTGTCAAAGTGAATGAAGTAATCGAACAATTTGAAAAATATTGTAACCCTCGTTAGAATATTGTCTATGAAAGATTTAAATATTTCAACGCTAAGCAGAAGCCGGATTAAAGTATCAGAGAATACAAACTACTCTTTTTTGAGGAGGTAAAATTGGAATAGACTCATTTGTTGTTGGAAATTAGGAATAGTTAAATTTTTTATTAACGTCATCGAAATCGTTCAATGTTTCACTAGCCGGTGTGAACGTATAATTATCGATTGGGTGGTACCATTTATCTCGTTTAAAATCGAATTATCAAAATCGCTCTGATAGAATCGAAATTGTCTTGCTCTTGATTGTCATATATTATGTATATATTTGTATTTTTTGTTACTTATAATTAGCACTTATAATTTTATTTTAATGTTAATGATTTAATAAAGTTGTACTTACATGAACAATACGAGTCTGATTTACATGAAATGCAAAAATCATTAGTAATATATGCGATGACCATGACCTGGAAAATGAATTCAAGTTCAAGATCAGAGATAAAGATACAGTGCTTGAATATATTATAAAAAACCAATGTACGGGTGATGAATTTTTGGTCTTTTAATTAATGGGGCTATAAGTGAATATCCCAATAAGTTCTAAATATGCTTTAAATTGTATTCAGTTAGTTCTTTTCTTTGAGTTATTACTTTTTTTACTCATCATTTAAGTGTACAATTTTATACAATATAATATCTAAAAAGCAATGCTTATTTTCTTGATGACTGAATATCAATCTGATGTCACTGGACAGAATAATTTAGTGTTACCTTTAAAAGGAACCACACTATTAATACATTATATAGAGTTATTCACCAAGCAGACTCGCCTTAATATTTCTCTTAATTAATGAATTTATTCTAATTCAGGGTTTTGGAATATTCCTAAGTATAGATCCACCATCCACGTATTATGGTATTCAAATATTTTGATTCTTTCATACAAAGATAATATGTCCTATGGCGATATAAACTAATTTTTTTTCAAATAAGAATCATCTTTTAAAAATAATTAGCTAAGAATTATTAAAAAAATAAGATTTATTAAAACACTTACGTATATGGATCAAAATTTGACACAATATTTGTCGAGTAATTAAATTATAAGTACTATAATATGCCAATTATGCACATGCAACAAGTTTGAAAGTGAACATTCATTTAGTTGTAATTTAGTATTTTTATAAGCACATCGTAGTTGTGTGTAAAACCCGACTGAATTATCTGGACGTACAATATCCTTTCCATTTTATACAGACTTAGGACTGTCTCAAATGAGGCGTGGTTAAAAATGTGTAGGTGTATACTAAGTAAATTTAAAAAATCGTATGATTGTAAATTAAATTTTATAAATAATATTTTTGAATAACAAACCAACAATTTTACCAACGGCTTTTAAATGATTGATAATGAATCGTCGGTGCTAAAAATTAAAAAAATTCATAACTTACAATTTTTTTTGGTTTTTCAGTAGTACTTACAGCTGTAGAAGCGAAACTAATATATCTCAATGAAAAATCAAACCAAAATAAATTTATTGTCGTCGTTTGTTGGCCATGCATAACCCCGTACCATTACTGCTAATGTTTTATAATATATAAAAAAAAAAAAATGATAATTTCTCACGTTTACAAGGCTAATAGCACACGTTATTCAAAATGACAAATGTACTATACCTAGAATATTAATTAAAAAAAAAAAAATGTCCAAAACCTATAAAAATGTACGACATTAGGTATATTATAATGTACAGGTATAATAATTGTCAACGTTCGTTTCCAAACCGTAAATTAAAATGGATACCATCGAAGAACGTTGATAAATTTGCCGCTACCACCACCGCCGTCTATTAGTCAGTGTTATTTTATATAATTGAAAAAACAAAAAAAAAAAGTAATAATAATAAAACAAGAGGGACTGATTTCGGTGGCGATTACCCGACGACGACGGGCGTGCATTACACCCGCACCGCGCCGAATTCAACATGGTCGATGTTTTTTGTTTCGTTTCCATTTGTCCGACCATTATGTTATTGTGTGAGGTACCTATATAATATACCTACCCTTTTTTTTCGTGCGGGTTCTCCGTGCGTACGTCTGATATATATCAATGTTTTCTTCTACATTAACAGCTACAGTCGTGTATACATTATACGTCGTTATATTATATGCGCGTGTATTCCCGGAGAGTTTACAGCCATTTAACGTTTTAAACAGTAATAAACAACCCCTAGGAAACGTCTAAAAAAATATAAACCGTTTAACAACAATACACTTGACGAGCAGGCGGTATAATATTAGAAAGGTAAAAATTACTTGAACAGCCACGGGACGTGTTTTTTTTTTTCGAAAATCAGAGAGATTTTTAAAACAGTGATCTCGCGCAAAGATATACCTACTCAATAATTATTTTTGTGTGACTTTACTCGTTCGTATCTTATGTTATAATGACTGGTTTTTACGATTATTAATTTGTACCTATTGGTTTTTGCAGTAAATTAGCGATGTTACCGGAAATGTTGACAATTCCTTAAAGTGGAAAGTAATTACATTTTACAAAATAGTTACTCATAAATCCATTTTTAACAAATGGATACTGCATTAAGAAATAGATTGGTTCACACTTCTAAACGGATCGTGTTGAATGTAAAGGGATAGGGGCACTTATGATAGTCGTGACATTTTCAAATCAACCTCACCATGGACTTTTTTCGAGGCCAACAAAATATATTACTCTTCTTAAACCAAATCATTATCGTCTTGCTTTCACTGTGGCGAAGAACAATTTACTATCATAAACAGCTGTAATAGGTATTTGTACATAACTTAATATCCCATGCAGATGTAAATGAAAATAATAAGACTGAGTTATTCAATTTACAGTTTTTATACTCACTACATTCGTTTTGTCACTAGATAAATGTTATAAAATATAACCAGATTAAGTAAATAATTAGTTAAACAAATGCGATTATACAATTCTGAATTGCTGAACTTTTTGAGAAATGTGTAATAACGACTAATGTTAAGTTTTCGTGAATAATGACGTTTAAAATGTAATTTAATGTATTTATTTTTTATTACTGTAGTTTTACAGAAAAAATAATACTTTACTACCTTGTATATATGCCGACGAAATTAAATGGTTGTTTGTATATTAATTCTGTAGCAATGACTCACGCAACGTCGTTAAAAAGCAGCTCTGTATCCCGTGACATCAGAATAATGATCCGACTGAAAGTCTCAAGCCCTGTTACAGAGGGTGCAGTAATAAACCGTCCTACAAATTAATGTCAACAATATTTTTAGAATGTGTAGACAAACTCGTTTGTTTGAAGGAATTATTTTTAAACTTGCCATTTAATTACCTGGTAATTTGCCATTATACATGTTTTTCCTTAAATTGTATGCCGTCCCCTTCCTATTTAGGTAGATCATTCGTGTTCCATGTAAAACGCGTAATATGCGTATTTCGAAAAATGAATCGGCGCAGCGTTAAAGAAGATAGTACTGTGATGTCGAAATTTGTCGAGAGATTGAGTTGGATCGAAAAACCATTTTTATGTTTTGAACTGGGCCGAATGAAAAATCTTGATTGTCGTTGCATTTGAGAGAAACCTATGTTGAGATTGAAGATTATCGAATGTGTTAAGGATAGTGATTTGAAAGCCTGAGTTCAGCAAGTCCCCCGGCTTGATGACGCTGTACGGGCGTCTTGTAAAGCACGGCGGACGACAGGAGGCCGCGTAATCGTCGTATCGTTGCCGGTAGTAACATAATAATACCTAATTGGAGGGTGTTTCTAGTCGCGAAATTAATATTCCAATATTTTTATTTCGTTTTATACATTTTTTATAAAACGTATACGTTTTTTTTTTTATATATATTACAATATCTTGTTATAGGGAGTACAAAATTATCATTTAATATCTGTTCGTTAAGTCCGTGTTGTTTAGATAAACGTTGTTAGCGATCGGAGTGTGGCGGCGGACACGACAGCGTCGTCGTCGTGTTACAATCATATTATGAATAGTAGGTACCTACGTTTATAATATGATGATGATGATGGCTGCTGGAATTTCGCGAGAGAAATCCAAGTTAATAAACGTTTTGCGGACGATTATCTTATAACGCGCGCGCGCGCTCGATAATCACGCCGTAGTCTCGGCCGTCGGAGCTGTCGTAATCGTCGGAAAACAACAACAACAACAATAATAATAATACGAGTCGAAACACTCCGAGTCGCGTTAATTAAAAACGTTTATAATAATATGTTCAAATATCGTCGCCGCCGACGGTGCAATAATAATAATAATAATATGTGTGTCGGGATTGTCGTCCGTGATGAATTGAATTGGCGCTCTACTACGACACTCGACGGCTATACTATAATAATAATATGCCACTGTAGCGCTTTGTTTTGTAATTGGAATAAATGCGAACAGACGACGTGGCTGGCCTGCGGTGAGAGGGGACCGGGGGATGCTAAAGGCACGGCGGCGGGGCAGCAGCTAAGGTATGGTAATCGAATAATAAAAGGGTGTGGACCGTGTGCGGGGGTCGGAAAGAGAAAAGGGCGGCGGCGGCGCCGAAGACAGATCGCATTCGTAATTTAACGCATAAACACGCACACGATAATAATAATAATAATGATAAATATATATATATGCGTAGTCGCTATATACATAATGTGTGTGTGTGTATATAAGAAGGGGAGAAACACTTAACATCGTTATCGCGTATATATAGTGTCATGTCGTGTGTAAACCGACCCCGACGACCGTATAAATGAATATAATATATTGTACGTGTGTGTGTGTGTACACATAAAACCGTCCGATGCACGTGAAAGGGCTGCACACACTTACTCGTTCGCGGGGAGCTTATCGCGGAAAGGCAACAATCGACGGCGGCGGCGGCGGCCGCGCCTTTGTGAATATATTAATGTAAGTTACACAATACTACGTGTATACGACGGCCTTTGAGTCGGTGAGACCGTTTCCTCGCTGCAGGTCCCCCTTCCTCGTCATTCGTCGTTTTCGCGTTTCTCGCTCGTTCCGTCCGTCCGCGCCTCCGCCGTTTATCTATCGTCCATCGCGGGCCCATTTTCCCCTCGCTATACATAGTGCAATATATCTCGTTCCCGAATAAGAAGGGTTGGTTCGCGACTGAATTATCCAAATGTCGTCGTCGAGTGGGGCGCGTGTTTATTATTATTATCGGCCTTGCACGCCTTGTCTACAATATATCGGCTGTGGCGTGTGATCTATCCATCGACATCATTCATTCGACCCCCCCCCCCTCAAAAAAAAAATTAAAGACTTCGTGTGCGATGTAATATAGTACGCCGTTGTATGTCAATATCATATGAACGCCGACGACGAGAGTTCGAGATTTGCCACGTACCACAGCTATGATATAATATATCTATTCGAGTCATGTTCAGGGTTCATTTCAAGTACTCGTATGCAGTGTATCACTAATAATTTATAGGTAGTAATCATTCGCAGTGCGCTTTTCTGATCCGCTCTGCAGACCGTCGACGACGTATTCGATTCCGATGGTCGTATTGGCGTCGTTTTAACGTATAAATGTTGTGTCGCAGTGGCGTAACTAGACACTTTTTCTTGGATAGTCCCGATATTTTGATGTAAGTATAGTCAATGAGTATTTTTATTAAATAAAAAAGTAACAGCATATCGTATTTATTACACGCATATTATATGAATTTATTTTAAATTTTAAAATCAATAGTAACCTACCTACAGTAGTCATATAGTTTATCACATATCCAATACGATATAAATATATAATACATTTATATTTTGGTGAAAAGTGGGCAGACCTGGGCCTACCAGGCCTACTCGCTGGCTACGTTACTGTTGTGTCGGTACCTACCTATATATTTTATAATATTAATTCAGACGACTGCCTAAAGAACAATTTAATTTGAATTCCAACGTTGCGAGATAGCGACTACAAAATGTACCACTTGTGAATATACGAAATATTCGCAAAGTGCAACTTATCAGTGGTGAAAAACTGTCTTCATTTTTAAGTTTTATAATTTTGTTAATTCCAGTAACACACTGTTAACCCGCGCGTGAAGGTATCAATAAGTATTCTAACTTTAAATTCGAATTGTGTATTTAGGCATTTCATCTACTTCCTGTCAAATCAACGATTCGACCTTAACTTTTTTAATCTAGAAAACAACACAAGTCTTTCGACGTCAGGAGGTGGGACTGTCGGGTTTCGATTTACACTAGTTCATAATCGACTGCCAGACATTCAAACTTAGCTTTCATATACTTAATTATTTGCTAACTACTCAAATGTCTCAAACACGTTACATCGTGGGATAATCCGCCGCAGGACCGAGTAACTCCAGTTTATGCCTATGTTGACATCTGTGGTTCCATTGTAAGTCCTCACACTTAACTGCATTTAAGTACTACTGACTATTGACTATTTTCTTTTATAAACTTATCTGAAACAACGAGCTATATGCCACACTACGCGTTTTGGTTTTTAGTTGTTGACTACAAGAATTGAAAATTATGGTAGTCGGTATTAAATGTTTATAAACAATTGGTAGATGGATTCATTTTTTTAAACTCAATCTTAATAATACAGTTCTTTCCCAATATCTTGTAAATTATTATTTATTTATTTTCATTTTATAACAAAACATGCCATGGCTTAAAGTATAGAATATTATTGTTTACATAAAATATATTAATATTATTATTTTTTTAGTTAAGATCTCGACAAGGGTTATAACTTATAAGCTTACTTTTAGCTTATATAAGTTTGTAAATAAAATATAAGAAAAATGGCTTCCAATGGTTATATTTTTTTGTGATTATTTACAATATTTTACTTAATTCAATACAGTTGAAAAATATATAAGTATATCATGATTTACTAAAATAAATTACTCGAGAAATTTGAAAATAAAAACTAAGTGACCAGCTCAATAATTACTCCGAACAATAAAGAACTAGGTAGTTAAAGTTAACGAATGGGTTTCAAAGTCTTCCGGCTGCTGGTTATGTATATTAGTGACTAATGAAATCATTATTGTTGGTTTCAGGAATAAATCTAATAAAGCTTTCAAATGTCAGTTATTTCCATTTTGGCGATGTATAGCGTATTTTTTCGTGAATGCGTTGACTTTCGATGACGTCAATTGTTTTTAACGATGGTAATTATTAGTGTGCCCAAACAAAAGATACAATTAAAACTGTTAACAGCGTTTAAAAATTAACAACGAATAATTAATTATTTACTATTTCGATTGCTCACTATAAATTATTTTTTAACATCTATATTGTTGTTTGTATACATATCGACGTTATCAAGGCTATGCACAATAACATACGTATTATTATTTGATTGTTATCGGTTATGATTACTATATGAACTATATGAACTTCCCATAAATTTCAAAATTATTTATTATGTAACAAATATTGTTGAGCTTGGTAAACGACTATCGTGTACTGATCAAGACAGTATTGAAATGTATTACATATCTACGACCTACTTACCTTAGATTATTTATAATGCCAATTAGGGAACTTTAAATCTTATAATTGCTCCTTAATGGGTTATCATTATAAAATGTAAAAAACATAAGCACATTTGTTTCCCAAAACTTAACTGTAATTTACGTAACAATAATAGTATTTTTCAAGTCATATCTTACGTCTGATGATCACCTCATGTTTGTCGAAACGATACATAAAAAGCATAATCATGCAGATTCCTAGCCCCCTTCTTAAATCCGCCACTGCATGGATTATATTCATAGGTGATTTGGGCGCATACCAAATCCATAAATTTTATATAATTAGTCGATTTTTGGTTTGAATTTATGACATGTAGGTTCCACACTTCATTATTTCTGAAAACTTTAATTTTACTTATTGTGAATTCCACCGATATTATATTAAAAATAAACAATTTAATTTAATTTAATTTTCAAATTACGTCAATCTTTAGGTAAGTAGTCGGTTTTTGGGTAGAATTTATGACATGTAGGTTCCACACTTCATTATTTCTGAAAATTTTACTTTAACTAAATAAATGTGAATTCCACCGATATTATATTAAAAATAAACAATTTATTACAATTTAATTTTTAAATTATGCCAATCTTTATGTAAGTAGTCAATTTTTGGGTAGAATTTATGACATGTAGGTTCCACACTTCATTATTTCTGAAAATTTTACTTTAACTAAATAAATGTGAATTCCACCGATATTATATTAAAAATTAATAATATATTAAAATTTAATTTTCAAATTACGCCAATCTTTGTGTAAGTAGTCAATTTTTGGGTAGAATTTATGACATGTAGGTTCCACACTTCATTATTTCTGAAAATTTTACTTTAACTAAATAAATGTGAATTCCACCAATATTATATTAAAAATTAATAATATATTAAAATTTAATTTTCAAATTACGCCAATCTTTGTGTAAGTAGTCAATTTTTGGGTAGAATTTATGACATGTAGGTTCCACACTTCATTATTTCTGAAAATTTTACTTTAACTAAATAAATGTGAATTCCACCAATATTATATTAAAAACAAAATTTAATTTTCAAATTACGTAAATCTTTATATAAGTAGTTGATTTTTGGTAAAATTTATGACATGTAGGTTCCACACTTCATTATTTTTAACCTGAAAACATCACTTACTAAATTAATGTAAATTCCATCGATATTGCAAAAGAATTTAATTTTCCAACGTATAAATATTATGTTTGACACAATTTTTTCACATATTATTTTAAATGATGTGATAATGTGTTTTTCAAAAATATAGTTTGTAGCATTGTTAAATTCAATATTTTCAATAAAAGTATATAAAATTATATTAAAATCATATATTATTTTGAACATAGAACATTCTAATCAATTTTAATTGCTGTTTGTAACAAAAATCCAATTTCTAAATTTTGTTTTCTGTAAAATATTATAAATAAGTTAGTATAATTAAGTAGTACTTACACGAATTGACCTTAAAAATATAATGAAAGTAGCCAATAATTTTTGTTTAAAATTGCCATATCAACATCATTTAAATGATGGAATTGAAAATTGTCCATCCAAACTGCACACCTTTAAATTACAAAAAAATCAAATGTAATATTCAGTTGATAATGATAAATGTTCTATACCTGTTTTTCCATTAATAGGACCAGTAGGAACACGTTAATAAAAACGTATAATAAAGTAACGCACATTCAACTGACGGAAAATTATGAACAAATACACAACTGACATATTAGGTTGTCAATGACGTGGAAAATGATGATTTCAGAGACGATTGCTTTTGGGGGTGTTTTTTTTTAAACGTGGGTTGGGCATGATTTAAAAAAATAATTAAATAAATAAAAATTAAATTTTCAAATTCCACCAATTTTTGGGTAGAATTTATGACATGTAGGTTCCACACTTCATTATTTTTGATCTGAAAATATCACTGTTACTAAATTAATCTGATTTCCATCGATATTATAAAAAAATATCATTAAATTTTCCAGCTACAATTACAATTAGATATAGTTACATATATCAATATACATGGCTTTACTAGTTAGCGTTTTTAGTTAGGTTTAAAATTCCGCCAATTTTTATGTAAATAGTGGGTTTTTGGGTAGAATTTATGACATGTAAGTTCCACAGTCCATTTTTTTAATCTGAACACATTCAATTAATGTAAACTTTATCGATATTTATAAATATAACATCAAATTTGAATGCATAATAATAAAGTAATTAGCGGCTTTCCGCATAAATGCCGTTTGAATTCAAATGGTTGTTACGCGGGGCCACGTCAGATTGACAATGATCTTCACTACGCCTATCAGAAGACATAATATGATCACTTGCACCAGCAACACTTAATGCGTCAATATTTAAAGCCATAACGGATTTGTCTCTGGTTTGATCAACTACCAAACGAATCGACGCAACCCACTCCCTAACAATGAGCTCACAATCCTCATCAAACTTTGTCGCCACATCTAAATCAATACAAATATTTAGCAAAGAGTAATTCCTTATATTGAACTGTGACCGTAGACTAAAAATGTCCTGTTCAAGACTGCGAAACTTAGGAAGCTCACTTGGAGACTCGAACACCATTTTTGATAATTCGAAAATCTTTTTTATATTAGTAACCGAATAAACACGCTTTATTTGCGAAAGAGTTCTAGTGCACTTAGCTCTAGCACTATCATCAACTTGATTAGTACCAGTCATACTTGATCTAGTAAACTTTAACCTATACAATAAAATAATATATACTACAAAAAAATTGAATATTATGTACAATATCACAAGCAACTTACATTGAAACGCATCAAGCTTACACTTCTTGTACTAACACCTTACATTTGCTTCAAATCAAACCTTTAAAAAACATGTAACTGTTACCAAAAACACATCTATTATATAGGTAATTATAACTTAAGTAACATATACACCCCAAATAGGACAATCAAAGAGGTGTGAAGTATCAGCCAGTTAAAGTTCCAACACAGATAACAATTGAACCACACTCTGCCACCAAAATGTTCGAATAAGCACTCCTAATGTCTGTTGATGCATTATTCTGTACTACAATATTTTAATTTTTTCAATTGTATCTTTTTAAAGGAACTAATTACTAATATTTTAAATTGTTGAGATGACCTAATTATTGCATAGTACCTAATAAAAGAATTATAATAATTAACTAATATATATATATATATATATATATATAGCAAATATCATACAACATGACATATAACAAAATACTGCAATAACAATTAATAAATAATACAACAATACTTCATAGAGATATAAAACAAAACAAAATAACGAAAATACATTTTTTTAATATATTATCACAGTGTTCTGATGATAACAGTAAATGTACAAAAATGATAATAAAAAGAAACCTGTATCACCGGATACACAGAATGTCCCACGACAATTGATCCAACGCCGTCAAAACCTACAGTGAAAACAAAACGTAATAATATGGAGCGTACCAACGCCAGACGCAATACATGCAAGTCCAAAATGGTCGACCACGAAATACGTCTACGCGTCACACGAGCGGACAGCAAACGCCAACGCGAAAGGGCGTCAAAGCGAAACCATACGAACGGCAATCGCAACGTGGACGAGTATCAACAAATTCGCGTTAACAAACGAACGTAAAAAGCGTCAAGATAAAAAAAAACGTAAAATGAACGAACAGCTTAACGCCAACGCGGACGGGCATCAACAAACTCGCAATAACGTACGAACGTAAAACGCTTAAGCTCTAACACAGACAGATGGGCGTCAAGACAAATGCAAAACAACGTACGAACGGCTAAAAGTCAACGAAAAGAGCCGGCATAAAAAACGGCGTCACTAAAAAACGCTGTTACGACCATTGGTCCACTTTAAATTCGTCTATGTGACATATATCCTAAGGCATTTTACCTTTGAAAATTTTTATGGAAAGAAATATGTACAATAATGAAGAGTTAAATGGTGGAACTCCATACCATTTTACAACGTTTGATTGACTATATTCATACAGCGAAAATCATAATCACTCTAGAAAATGTGTAGAGGTATAAATATATTATATTTGATATTTTATTTGTTATGAATCAATGTCCATAAAGTTGAATTAAATTATTATTTATTGTTCAAGTTTGAAGTATTTGTAGTATACACGTAAACATTTTACATTTATTTTATCATGGAATTAAATTGTTCATTAATATGCACTCGGACAGGATCCAACTGCCTCGTCTCTCGTCTATCCACTAAGGATGACTTCTTAAACGAGACCATCCTAGGCTTCAAATCAGCGGCTTATGGCTCTACAAAAATATGGTGTTAAATTGCAAAGAATCGCAAGGAAAATGACCTTTGTGTTCCGGTGGTCCCTGGAAACAGGCCAAGCACGTTATTAAAATACGTCTTTAACGGTGTTGCCCTGTTGCTACGGACTCCTGGAACACATGGGTAATTTTTCATGCGATATTTTGCAGTTTAACATTTCAACCTGAGGAGCAAGTCGAACGTTTTCCCGAGACGGGCTGTTTTCTCTAGAGTGGATACGTCTTTAAAAGCGTTTCAACGGATAGTAGCCTGGCAGTTTTCTCCACAGTGAATAGGTTCTTTTGGGCTGTTTTTTTCTCCATAGTGGATAAGCTCTTTATGCGTTTAAACGGATGGTAGAATTGCACAAACGTTCTGGTGAGTGCCGTCGTAATGGTGGTTTCGATCGCTTACGACCGTGCATTAGTAGGATAAAACTCACGTTCCCCTAAGTCAGACGCAGATCCAGAAGTCACAAATTTGTGCTCCACCATTTTACTATAAATGTGATATTTGTGATCAAATGTTTTCTCAATCAGATCATTTAAAAAATGATACAAGAATACATACTGGAAAAAGCAATATAAATGTGATATCTGTAAACAAATGTTTTCTTGAGCAGAGTATTTAAAAAAGCATGCAATAGTAGGTATATACTGGAGAATAGTCATATACATGTTATATCTGTGCATTTTATAACTATTGATTGACTAAATTTATACAGCGAAAATCATAATCACTCAAGAAAATGTGTATAAGTATAAATATATTATATTTGATTTGTTATGAATCAATGTCTATAAAATTGAATTAAATTATTGTTTATTATTCAAGTTTGTGTTCAGCAGCTGCAAACCAGAAACTAACTGGAAAATATTAATAAAACTGCAGTGAGTATTCACAATCGTATTCAAATACAATCCAAATTAGAAAATTTGTCAGTTCACAGTCATCACGAGGTTTTCCGTGTTCCGTCGAACGACTCGACCATCGAGTTGCCCAATGGGCATTATAATACGTAATACGTGATAATATCAGTATAATATAGTAAATATTATAGTACCTAGTACTGCAAGTCGTAAGTGTGACCAGTGACAGTGTGTTCATTTTAATTCGTTTAGTCGCGACCTACCCACCTCTATTTTCATAGATAACAAAAGAATATTATCTATGTCTAGTTCACAGTTTCACGCTGGTTATTATCATATTATCATGATATATTATAACGGTGAAAATTCAAAATGTTGACTGCGACTCATACTTTATATACATACACTTCATTTAATATTAAATAAAAATATTAGTTATGAATTAATGTTACTTGTTTGTGTAATGCATCTTCTTATTCTTATTATTATTACACTTATAATGTTGTGGAATACAACATGTGTGACACTGTTATATTATTTTGAAATAGTTATTTTTAAATACTCCAGCCCACGAGAGGCCATTTCTGGGGGGGGCGTCCTCAATTCGTCCGTTCACGGGCATTATCGCCACTTAACTCTCTAGAGTCTTAAGACCTATCCCTGTTAATTTTTCCGTGATATAACCACAGATTAGATAAAACCAGATGGTGCACTCCCTATTCGGCCCATGTAATTTTCAAAAATGTGAAAAAACAAAACCTACTTTTGAAAAACTATTTGCTTAATATGATAGTCGAATCAAGGTTTCTACCGTTCTGGTAGTAATAGGAATAGCCCTTTTATTGTTTGTAGATATCAATATCAGTCGTAGCCTTGCGTATTCTTCTGAGATTTTATTCCTTGCTATTTCACTTAATGCTGGTTTCATTATTTTTGAAATTTTTATATATTTATTATTATTTAATATAATCTTTTCAATTTGTCGATTTACTTCAAAATTGCAACAAACAATTGCAAATTAGTTTTCAATTTTTAGCCAACCTTGTTTGATTGAATTACATATTTTAAATACGTATAATAAATTGGCGTAATTGATATTATTATATACTTTAGTGATAAGGAGTACAAGACTATGACTGATCGATAACCGAACAGCTTATATTCGGCACATTGTAGGCGTTCTCAGTGGCGTAGTTATGGGGGGGGGATATGGGGATAGATCCCCCCCCAGAGCCTTTTTTTTAATGTTTAAATCATTGACTTATTGGAGCCCCCCACTTTATGTTTAACCAATAAATTGTATATCCCCCCCCAGAACAAAATCATAACTACGCCACTGGGCGTTCTACCTATCTGTTGTGTAATAATAATATTATTGTCGTCGTAAAATTCGCGACACGTCCGTAGTGAGTGACACGGGACGGACGCGCGTTCTCTTCGGTCACGACGCGGAAAAATAGACCTATAAAAAAATCAACTGTCGTCGGCGGATATCAGTTTATGGCGCTCGCTCTAAACTCAGCAAGTGATGTGCAATAAAAACAGTTAAAGCTCTCGTCTCCGACCCAAAACCACCCCTACCCGGACTCATCCCCTCGACTATGGGGTCGATTAAAATAACTATACGGTACGTGTCGCGTATACACTATACCGCTGACACAATGTATACAAGTGTGTGTATGTGTATGTGTATGTATACTAATATACATTTATTCGTACATATATATTATGTACAATTACATATATATATAGACCACGTTGTTTTGTAAAAAGAATTTCCGACAGCAGTCGCCCTCGCTAACCCCTCCGTCATTGCCTACCCCAGAAACGCCGTCGAAATAAAAATCGCTTTCACGCGAATTACGTTTCGCCTGTATTATATTATTGTATATATCACCATCCGCGGGGCTGCAGCCGTCGCCGCCGTGTCGTCGTATATTCGTGTGTATATATTATATATATATATATATACATTATATAGTCGATTTAAAGCGGCCGTCGGGAGGTTGTAATATAATATATATATACACATACACCACGGCCAACCCGGTCGGACCCCGACGATCCCCGTCACACCGCCACTCGATAAGTCGTTCTATTTTGAAATGCGATTTTTTTTTTTTTTTTAAATCTCTCCGGAATTTAATCAGCGACCAATACACCGTGTGCGCGCGGAATGCCTTGTCCGTCACCCACTCGGTATATATCATATTATCATGCACAATATAATATAATACATAGTGTAACTCGATTGTGCGTATAGAGCTCGCGCCAATTGCGCGTGAACAATTTAACGGTACAATTAAAATTTTAAAAAAAACTTCCCTCACCCCAAAAACTACCCTTACCTCTCCACATCCCTCAATTTTAGGGCTAGTGTGACGTGGACGAGTTATACGCTTGCCGACGAAATACGAGCTGCGGCGGGATATTAAATTTAAAATTAAAAAAAAATCCGTCCAATTGTGAAATCGAAACGCCGAACGGCTCGGCCCACGGATGGTATAGTAGTAATATATGATATACGTAAAATACGTATTATAGTTGCACATTATATTATACATAATATAATACAATCGCATCGGCCGGTGGCGGTATAACGAAAAATGCGTTTTAAACGAAAACATGTGCTCGACGTATTATACGCGTTGTATACAAATAGCCGATTCGAGAGCTAGCCGAAACGACCGTGAGAAATGTGCGACACGATTACCCGCAGTTTTGTAAATTACGTATATTATATTGTACACATTACACATGTGCGCGAGACGACGATGGACGTTTAAAAAAATTCGAAATTCGATTAAGAGGAGAGCTGTGTGTCGGAGCATTAGAGCGCGATCGCAATGACGGCGGCCATCACACCGATAGAAGGAACGCACATTTCACCCAAATCTCTATATACACATGCAGCCAAAACGAACAAAGACAATATAAATCATTCGGGCTGTCTGCGAGAGGGCCATTTAATCAAGTCTTCTGTAGAAAATGGTCCGACCAAAATAAGTTTACAAAAATTATAATACAGTGAATTTGAAAAAAAATAGTAGGTTATCAAAACAACGTATAGAAATACAACTATCTGTTTAAATTTTCGTACAACAACAATGCTATACTTAGATATCCCAGTCCCAGTTCGACGTCTAATGAATACTGCGTTGTACAATCTTTTAAAACTTAGTATTAAAAAAAAATTGAACAGATGTTTAACACAAGTATCGAATTAATATTTTATTTTTTTTGTTATTTAACTTGTAACCGTTTACAATTTATACAAAACGAAAAGAAAGATTTAACTTTAAACTTAACCAACATTTTTCTATTGTATCATAACTCAACGAGTTACACAAATATTAGGTGTATAATTAACTTTTCCACTCCTAACAATAATATAATGAAGGAAGTTATACCGGAAATTTGATTACTCCGATAAAGCAAATGATATAATTTTTCACAATTTTAAATTAGACTTATAGATATCATTTCTATGATTTAAAAATTTTTTAACTTAAGTATTTTACGCATACGCATCAAAACTTTATTTTTTTTCAATGGCAACCCCTATTTTAAATATCATTTTTGGATTGTTCTATTTTTTTTAAGTAATTTTGATGTATCAACTTGTATTGTAAACTCAAAATTGGCTAAATTAGAGCTAAAAATATAATTTAAAAAAAATCATTAAATTTGATTTTTTTTTTTTTTTTTTTTTTTTAATTGTAAATATTATTTTCTTCTTAACACCGTAATGTAGGTAATCATAATTATTATTATTAAAGTAATAAATTATTTACTATTTATGAATTATTATTTAATTATTGCTACACATTATGTACCTAATAACATATTTTAAACATGTATTTTTAGAAAACATAATTCTAAATTTCTATTTTATTTTATTTAACAATACTATACATTTTTATTTACAATTTAATTTACAGAAATTACTTACTATTTACTTATTGTACATGTATATGTTGAACATTAGTAATTTTATCTACTTTAAAATGTATGCAGCTAGGTATACTTCGTTCTGCTCTTTGGTTAGCTTGTTCGTCATATATTGCTTATTTCATTGCCGGTATTAAACCCTTGTAAAGCGACCTTGATATTTTTCTCATTCCTAAAGCACTGTTGAACCCGAGTTCGAGATATCCGTCAGAAAATCTATAGTAATCGTGTTGTATACTTCTGCCATTTTAACTTCGTTGAACTCGGTTTCCATTATACTTTATAGTTTTCATAATTCTAATACTTTATCTTGTTATATTACCAACTATTTAAATAAAACGAAATAAAATTACTATTTCGAGGTGCAAGGCGTATAAAACATTAAGGTTTAAATGGTTATGCTTTTTATTACTTTCGATTAACACTATCTCATAGATCCGACGAAACGCGATTATATTAGTCATTTTTAAATACATATACTGTGTGTACATTCTACCGCTGTGATAAAATAAAAATTTTCCACATATTATGCGGTTTAACATTTATATTGGGATTTTTGAATTTTTTGGTGTCGGTGAAACTTGACTCCCGAAAACGGCGCTTGAATTTGTTTTATTCACATCTCACACTACTGTGATTACCGTCATTATTGATATTTCTTAAAAATATTATAGGTGTGTTAACCACTTGCATACAATCGCCACCAATAACAATAATATTTTATATTATTATTATTGGATATAATATATTGTAATTTACGGTGTTCATTCCGTTGGAAACTCGCCAATTCAACGACACGATAATATTTATACTATCTCCCATCATAATGTTTTTATTAAAACCGCTGTCCGACACATAAATTACCCATCGTTTTAGGCCTTCTCTGAGCCAGCCACACAGTAAATTAAGGTGACTTGATCGTTTTGCGCTTAAAATATTCTTTTAATACAGTTGGATCGAATGATCTCCGCGGATAATTGAAGTTTTTACGTCAGCTGATCTGTATATAGTTAATGAACTTGTTCGTGATTTTAGTCAAGAGTTACCTTTCACACAATCGTCAAAAAATACTATTTATAATGTGCTACCTAATAATTAGTAACCTAATCTAACTACAAACAGTTGCGAATCATTTCATTCGAAACACATCCTAATACATTTTTGTTTTCGCATGTATTAAATTTGAAAGTTCAAACTGATATACCTATACAATATACATAATAATAAGAGGACTCGATAATAATAAATAATTAAAAATAAAAATTAGGAAAAAAACATATAGAAACGATTTTTGAAGACTATTTAAATAAAAAAAATTAATAGATTTAAGTGGGTATATAAAACTGGCATCAAAGCACTATTCTAGAAAATAAATCAATTAATATTATTATTGTAAAACATTATATTATTATTTACTATTATTTATTTTATTTTTTGCGTTTTTTACTATTTTAATACAATAATACATATTTTACTTACTGGAATGTTTGAATTGTTTTTTGAAATGTTTATATTTAAATTGAAAAAAATTATGGTAAACGGGGTGCATCTTTACCTAACTATTGATTAAAAAAAATACAGTCAGTGAAATCAATATAAACAAATATCCGGCGGAATTGATAAAACCCCGCCGCCCAGACTATTTCAAAAAGTTTAAATTTAATAGTTTCCGAAATTATTGATGTTTTACGTAAACAATTTGACTCTTTAGTTCTTACACGATATAGGTGAATATAGTGTTCTCATAGTTGCTGCGTAACAATCAAAGCATTTAGGTGCACCGAGTCCGCCGCGGCAGAGGATCAATACTATGTAATGTTATGGGGTATGCACACGAATTGCAGTTTCCCGAAAATCTTTCTATACCTACAGTATTTACACCGCGGTCATCTGTTATTATTCTTTGGTATTTTTCGACCGCAACAGTCGGTCACAATTATGTCGATGTCACGCGCCGCGCTGCAGCAGTTCGTTCTTATCGCGTCGTCTAACCTTCAACACCATTTCAGTTGGACGCCGTTCCGTAATGGTTAAAAAAAAAAAAAAAACCATAATAATAATAATATGTAGGTACACAATAATGTGATATATAGTTACAATCTACCTATGAACACTCGTATACACGCATTATATGCACACACGCTGAACGCGTCGATTTATTAAACGCGATTTATCATCGATTAATCCATTGTATCCGACCAAAGTGTATACCTGTACCGATGATTAATCGTTTACTAATAAATGTAGATTGTCATATTATTGTATAATGCGCGTTTATAATATAATAATATGTCAATGTAGGTAGGTACGTGTGTATTATACATAATTGAAACGATACGATTTATGGGAAAACGTTTTGAGGTAAAAAAAAATATACACCATTTAATATTATCTATTTTTTATTATAAGCGTATAATGTAACATAGACTTTGAGTAAATGAAATAACCTACTTTACGCGTTTGTGTTTTTTTTTCTAAAAGTTTCGTACATCATCATCACTTGACTTTAAGGAAAAATTTTCAAATTGTTCATATATAATCTTAGAACTATATCTTATGATAATTGTAATGATATATACGTTTTTATAAATATATCATCCGGTATAGCTACACAAACAATAATTAACGAAAGATGACTATTGTTAATTAGGTTAATTTTTGATTTAAGAAAATTAAATAGAATATTATCTGTATGATGTCAATCTGCAAATGATTAATGCCGCTATCTATAAATTCATGTACAAAGGCGGCATATTAATATCCTATAAAAAGGACTACGACAGTCAATAGGACGCTCAGTCACTCACCCAACACTTACTCAATATTCAAAATTTCTGTTAATTTTTATAAATGTAATAAATGAAATTTTTGGTTAACTCTATCTTTCGATTTGTCTATTAAAATATTTCAATATACCTTTTTTTTCTTCTAACTATATAATATCTACTACACCAAGTCGGACAAGATACAGCTGATGACCATGTTCGAAAGGTAAGTAAAAAATATTATACATAATAAATATCTACTTATAACTATATATTACCATCTCTTAGAAGGGAAAGATTTTCGTATCCATCCCTCATTTTTTGTATCTCATAGAGTGATGAGTTAAAGATACATTACTGAAGAAACTAATATTTAAATACAATTCCATACTTAAACAATATATCATATTTTTAACTTATTACATAATCATATACATCCGTGGTTTTGTGCTTTAGAGTGGTAATTTGTTTTCTAAAATTTTAATCTATGGTTGATGTATTATTTAACAAATATAATATATTCGAAGTACATTATTTATTTTTATAAATTAAGAGTTTGTGAGAATATATTTTAAACGTTATTTGTACCTATAGTATATTTTTAGATACTTAAATAAATAAATATCGATACATATTCAATTCGACCGTCAGCGACGCCGCACATAGGTCACGAAGTCGGGACCTAAATACCTAATCTCTGTGCAGGGTGGTAAATGGTAATTATTTTTATTATTGTTCCTCGATCGATTTTTTTTTTTTATAACTGTACGGTTCTTCGGCGATGTCATTTTATACGATGCCCCTCAAATCCAATATCTTAATTTCCAAATCACGGTATCGGGTTGATCAAAATTATTATAAAGATCGTTTAAAAGCTGCGATGCCTCCAGTAGTGAGATCAGAACCG
This sequence comes from Aphis gossypii, assembly GCF_020184175.1. Classification (NCBI taxonomy): domain Eukaryota; kingdom Metazoa; phylum Arthropoda; class Insecta; order Hemiptera; family Aphididae; genus Aphis; species Aphis gossypii. Next base: position 29,873,522 of record NC_065533.1, read on the forward strand.
TCGTCGTGAATTGATTCATTCAAAACCTGATTTTCAGATAAATTATACCTTTAATTTTTATAAGACATTCAGAGTCCAACGTTTTATAATAATATGCTGCGGTGTTGAATATATCTCTATATATACACAGATAATATATTATATATAGTCTAATAACCTCGATACACGGAATATTATACGATTGTAAAAGATTTTACGTCATCGTATGTAACAGTTACGCATATAATATACTATTCTACTACTATTATAAATATTATAAGCGTTCACACTTTTGGAGTGCACCTATATAATATAATACTATTGTACGTCCGTGTGTGACTTATTATTGTGTAATATTATTGCTGTAAATATTATTTTTTAACAAAGTCATTCCTTCGGATCGTGCGAAATTTACATATAAATTGTCCATAGTTATATTATTACAGTCATACAGGTACAATTCACCTGAAGAGGCGGGCGGTCTTGGATATCGAGACTTTCGATATTTTCACTCTTCGTCAGATAAACATTAATAATACATTTGTATTGCTCAACGGGTTACAAGTGGACTTCAAGTATATATCCGTATCGTGAATATGACGACGTTATTATAAATATTAACACGACGTGTACAATCGTTTTGTCCACTTCACGAAAATGGAACCTGTTCGTTTTATGCACTGAGAAATTAAGATTGTATTTACACAACGTGCATGGATTATACTTTTAGTACGGCGGATGATATTTTTTCAACATTTATTAGAAAATACACACAGTAAATATTATTTTTACAACAAGAGCAATTAAGTAGATTTAAACATGAAAATGGTTTGTAAGACGTGTGTGTGTTAGTTATCCAATGATAATAATGCTCTATTAAAAACGAAGTTTTTTTTTTTTTTTTAGTATTATTTATGACGTTGGGTTTATACATTAGAGTTTTCTGGTTGGATTTCCTGGAAGGGTGTTGGAGTTTCGCAAGGCAATTAAACAAAAACACTCATCATATAGTTTATTACATTTTAGTCCCATTATTATAAATGTGAAAAAAAACCAATTTATTATTATTTAAAAATATAATAAAATATATTTTTTTTACGCAGAAACTGGTTATGCTTTACAACGGTTATTTTTAAAATAACTTAAATTTAATCATACAATGGAAGTTAAAATTAATTTATCTTTGACAATTTATTCACGCGAATAACAGGGACAGTAAAACGTGAAAAAATCGTTAACACTTTAAATACAATTTCTCGTTTGAATTCTCAGCAGTAGTAGGTACTTATTAAAACGCGTATTTGCATACCCATTAAGCTCGCTACGTTTTACTACATCCATTTTACTACCGTGCATCAAATACCGTCCCAAACCCTGCTGTTAATAATATTACCTTTCTATGTATTTCACTCAATTTTAAAATATAAAAACGTGGGCATGTTAATTTTAATAAATCGAATCGAGATGTCAACTTGTATAGATTGGGTTCATATTTTAAATAAGGTTTTTACTTTTGCTCCGATCACTGTCAGCTGTTTATATATAGGTAATACGATAAAACAACATTTTACGAGGTGTACATATTTATGTGTAGGCAGTGTGTCAATTCAAAAGTCTGAAACCTTAGTTCAAGATACATAGTGTGAATATTTAATTTTGATTTTTTAATGCAATATTATATTACTGTGATCCACCGTGCATGATGTACCCATTTTACCTGTATAATATGTCATTTTGTGGATAGATAAGTGTGCGACTGGGTTGCACACAAACCTTTTTAAGAAAATGGACTGTATAATAATAATATGAAAGAAACAATGTTTCTGAGAATATGACGGAAAATATATATTATCGTATTACAATTTACATATAATATTTTCTTATATACTAATGTTAGTAATAAGAAATAACACGGTGACGATCACAGATCGATCAACACCAACAATTTAGATATAAAATAATAATAATAATAATACAAATAATACAATACAAAGAAATATACAATTTTTTACTACCTGAGGTATGTTGTCACCGGCGTACGTAGTTGAACGAAATGAAACGTTCGTTGACACTGATGGCCAACAACAAAATCGCGTGCGCGGCAAGGGCGCGACACGAAGAAAAGCCAAGAAAAAGGCTGGAGCGCACTGATGGCGGCGGGTTCACGACGGAGACGAACGGTCGTCGTAAGAACAAAAAAATTGGTGTTAGTGAATTTTTCCTTGTGGTAAGATGACGAATAATGACGACGGTCCGGCGTACGGCGACAAGGGCGGCGGTCGACATCACATACACGGAGGTGCAGAAAGTTCGCCGCCGCGCTCAGTGATGTTAAAAAAAAGAAAAACACAGCTGTACGGACGACAACAACACACAACGACGGTGTAATGCACCGGAGTATAAATTTTGTGTATGTGCGTGCGTTCCGTATCAGTAAGTATATTGAAAGAAACCTGTACTAAATTTATAAAAATATTCGCAATACGATCATGAATTAGAATAAAATAGGTGTGTGTATTTTCAAAATATTGTAACGTCCCACTTACCACCGGTTACTTCCCTCCGGAAAGTTACGTTTATATTTATAATATCAGCATATTAGCAATACAATATAGGTACCTTATCTAAAGAGTAATGTACGATGTCGATTGACGGCAATCGTTACAATATGAAGGACAATTTTATTTTTAATAATAATTATACTGTATAGTCGTTTAGGACATAGATTATATATGTTATGGTTATAGGTTATGCTATGCAAGTTAACATTTAATTGACAGTTGTCGTTAAGTTAGCACACGTGTTGTCGGCATAGTAGTTAGTTAAGTGTTATATGGAGAAAATCAGCTTTCAAACTCGTGGTTAATGACCCTGTGACCTAGGATATATATATAATACAACTGACGCAGGGTGGTCCATTTAACCCGGTACAACACGTTTTATCAATCATTTTTTTTCTTATAAAAATTATAACATTTAGGCATAATATATTTAGGTTTATACGTCTTATATAGTATGAGCAGAGGAGCGATAAATGTATTCATTTTTTAATGATGCTATTGTACTTCAGCTTACTGTATTAGTAATATAAAATATTTTCAATAAAATAAAATATTTTTATAGCAATATTAAAAGAATATAACATGACATATTATTATACTATATTACAGGCTGATGGACTGTCTCCGTTCAGAATCGTTTTTCGTATACATAAATGATGAATCATTTAATAATTTTAACACATTCATACTGTGACCCATTCGACACTGTACAGCAGAGCGGTAATACTTTTTTTATTCTGTGTAATGATGATAATTTTTTTTAATGATGGGAGATTCGGTCATTTGAACATCAAAATATAATACCCTATTAATAAGGTCTGAGATGTATTCTTTTACAACATTTAAAAATAACTTTTGTTTGATTATTTTAGGTATGGAGTGAAGATGTTAATAAAAATAGAACTTTTTTAGGCGATTATTGTATTATACATATTTATATTATGAAATTATCAAAAAAGATCTGAGAAAAAATCATAAAAAAACAGTAATAATTAGTTTTTCTCCTACAAAAACGTTAAACAGTTAACCTCATACAATTATATTACTTCCACTAACTACCAGCTGGTATATCGGTGGTCTCCACTAGGTTGTGTATAAATACTACTCGAACCTTTTTATTTTTTACCAAAACCGTGTAAAAACCGGATGAAATTATCGTTGTAGTCGTGTACTGGTTAAAATCTACAAAATATGGTTTAACGAATATTATTTATATTCGCTTAATGTGTGAGTACATATGTAATATTTATAATACGCTTGTATATACGACTGCACATGTCACGGTTTGTTACACGACGATAATAATAATAATATGACGTGTGTCGGCGCTTGTTCGCGGAACGCTATCGTCGTTGTTTGTTAAGAAATCGGTGCGAGAGAGAGAGAGAGAGAGAGAGAGTTAACGAATTAAAAACAAAAATCAAAAACGCACGACGACGGACTATTTCCTGCGTTGATTGAAATCGGAAACAAGACCGTTGGGGTGGTGGTATATGGATGAATATTTTACATTTCAAACCGTCCAGACGACCCCGGACGTACTCGTCTCAGCCGACGGCGACGACAACGTCTCCTGGACGATGTTTAATGTAATCTTTGGCGGCGCCGATTTCACTCGTTAAACTATTATACATACACCGCACCTATCTCATTGTTGAGTACCTAAATGCGCGAAGTGAGAAGAATTTTTTTATCGACGTAACATAATATTGTGTTTACGGCAGACAGTTATTGGCTTTAAAGACCACCTTAATACGTATCATGCAAATATAAAATTACGTAGGTGTGCAGATTTGCAATAAAAAAAAAAAAAATGTTTTTAGTAGTTGACGCCTCGTGTTCACATGGTCTCAGACTCGTTGCTTTCAGATTAAGTAGCTTTGTGTATGATATTTACAAAAAATGAAAATTAATAGATAATAATACTTTTTTTTTAAGTATAATATTAAATATATTGTCGGCGTGAGAAGAAAAAGTACAATTTTCAAAGGCATCGCCGAAACTATCAAAACGGGTTCTTGTTTGAAAAACATACGTTTAATTCGCCACAGAACCATGGGCGGAGATTTGATTGAATTCAAAATTTTTACGAATTCGCGTAACGATAACGATTTATCCTCAAACAATTTTAAATATTTGTCATTATTCAAATAGGTACAAATCGTGGATACTTGGAACTTCCATTTACTTGACGTTTTCTTTACATAATTTTATTTTCAAAGTATTTTGCTTATTTTAAGGTTGTTTATAGGCATATCCTTGGTTGACAAAATCATCTCCGTTCAGAATCGCTGTTTGTGTACAATGATATATGATGAAATTTAACTCATCCATTATAATGACCTACTCTATGTCCGAGGTCCACTCTATACCAACTGTACAGCAAAGCGTTACCCACTTGAACCACCCATTTTATCATTGCGATAATGTAATAAAAATCTGTCGCTATTATCACCCGGTGCGTGCCGATGACGAGTTTAGAGTACATGGGTGGTATAATAATTATTATACTGACAATACTTCGGGGAAGAAAATAAATTTGGTAAGTTCCAAGATTTTAGCAATTTTTGTAAAATAAGTACCTAATTCATACTTAAAAAATGTTCAATGATTTTGAAGGGGCTAGTCTCCGTCTATCCACAGAACCTTAAATAATACAAAAATCTCAAGAATTATTAAATAAAAAAATGTGGTTGAACTTGCTTGGTAAATCACTCTATATATAATTTAATTAATTTCGGTAAGTTTTAAGATGTATTATACCTACTCTTCTCTGAACCTAAGTGATGTTAAAAATAAAAAAATTATAAGTTTTTCTTGGTACTTATTGAAAATGAAAAATATCCAAAATATGCATTAAAATGGACGAAAGTAGAATTCACATGCAGGTTCATGAATTGCATTTTTTCATATAAATTGAATAGGTGTCTCTTTTTACCAACCATTGAAAAGATGAAAATGCTGAAATGTGTACAATAAATATCAACTCTAGTTATGTCCAAGTGCATAATGAGTTAATGTAGACAATTTAAATGTGATAAAAAAAATTGCATTCGAACATTTTCTATTTCTAAGCCAACACTTTGATAACAAAACAATTTAATATTCAGTCACGATCCCGTAATAATAATATGATAGATATAACAATATGTGACCAACCAAAATTGACAGTGACCCGCGGCTACTTGCTTTTATTGTTATGAAAATGTTGTTTTTAATTCTCAGAGATAGATTATTCGACATCTGAATATCTTGAGGTATCACTTTTTTTATTATTATTTAATGGGGTTACGAGGACATCAACATTGCTCTCAAAATTGTCAATTTCTCAATGCGAAAGCAGTTTATTTAAGTTTCAAATTTATTTGAATCCTGCATTTTTTTTTTTTTTTTGAACACATGATAAATAAAACTAAGAACGGTTCAATGTTGTACAAGACGTTTGTGGATCGACAAAATATTTATTAGTGTGAACTCGTTCATCTATTGCAATTATTATGGTAATAAAGTCGTTCTATCGCGTTTATCTTTGTCAATGGATATAGATACCTACCTGTACTTTCACTTTCTTCAGAAATTCGATTTTATTTTTATATCAAAGCCTCGTAGATTCCTATTAACTATGTAACTTGTAATAATCTATGTACATATTAATACCGAATTATTAAATTAATTTGGAGTAAATTTGTGCGGTCTATTAAATGGACCAACAGTTCATATATATCTATAACTTCTAAGTTTTTTGAATTTTAATCAGAGACGAGTGTGTATGATAGATAACAGTACAACGAACTTTGTTTTGTTTTTATGTAAGTATACTTAGTATAATGTACTTAATAAACAATGTCTTATGCATAATAATTTTGTACTATAGATTAAATTTTAATACTATACTAAAAATTTACATAATACGAAATTTACTAAGAAAAACATAGAAATCGACTGATGAAATGAACGATCAACAAAAACGTACGCCAGTCGTGTTGTAAATACATGCACTCCCGTTATTTAAATTAAAACCAATCCGTCGACAGATATTTGATGCCAAAAATCAAAAGTAACTAGCAAATATTCCGACGACTTTTTTTTAATTTAGTTTTGACTATGTATATATATATATTATTATATTGATATAACATTATTAAACGTTATAACGCATATCTTATACTTACCTACGTCTTACATCAATCATCATCGTAGGGGCCTTCCGTCTTTCACTCTTAATATTCTTTCTCTCTCGAAACCGGATCGCCCAAATATCTATTAATATTTGTACCTAAACGGCCAAACATAATATAGATTGAGTTTTTTTAATCATCCCGTACACATGTCATACCTTCTTTAATATTATACTACTGTTTTTTTTTTTTTTTTTAATATATATTAAAATCTAAACGAAATTGTTTATACCTATACGATTAGTTATAAATTTGATATAATATAATATTGTAAGAGGCGTAACTGATGTAAAAGTTGATAGTTGATGATACCTCGTTTGATTTAATTTATTTATAATATAGTACCCAACATACATACCCCATATTTGAATAAAAATGTTATCTGTATGTGGACTGTGTAACATTGTTCAAAGAAAACGATAATGTTGATGGTGTGTATATTTTTGTAAGTGCAAGTTTTTTAATTTTGGAAAACTGTTCACTGTAGATGGGACTAGGTGAATAGGAAAACTATAATATAATATCATTTCAAAAATGTTAAGTTTGACATCATCTCAAACATATCTACCAATTTTGACATTAGTCGATGAAACTAATATTAATCTCCACGTTAAGTCTTATTAAAAACTTTCTATCGTGTACCTAAATACAACAATTAATTAAAATAAAATTTATCTTATTTGAACCTATAATTAAACTACCAAAAACTTCATATTATAGTGAAATGTATTAAATAGAATATAGAAGTTTAATTCTAACTTTGTTTGGTCCTCAAAAATTATTCGTTAATCGGAAATCCATTGTATTTGTATGGTAGTGTCAGTAAATATAATTTACAATTATTAGTATCTAATCACATGTTTTAATCATTATTAGAGCAAGGACTTTAAATGCTCAAAAAAATTAATACACTAAAATGTATAGCTCTAAAAATTATATTTTTTTTTTTAAATATTTAATTTTAATAATTTTACACTATTTCTCTTTGACTATAAGTTTTAACTAAATTTGATATCACTATTGTAATATAATCTACAGATTCGCAATTAAGATAAAACGAGTCTCTATTGTCTTTATGAGAAATTATATAGAAACAGTGAATGAAGTGTAATAAATTGTGAAAAATATTCACCGAAGCACATGATTTTCGAAAAAACCTTCAAAATATGTTCTTAAACCCACAAATATCAAAATATACACTAAAAACTTAAAGCTTATGATCACACGATCACAAACATTGTGAAATTTATTGTTTACTTACTCTGCATACGAAAGTTAACCAGAAAAAATGTGCGAATGCATGAAAGTCCTTGCTCTAATCATTATATAATTTTATTTTGACCAATTACATTTTATCTTTGTTGTTTTAAATATAATAATATAATATTTCTTCAATCAACACATCAGATAATCAATATTTTTATTTTGTTTGTACTGTTTACAATATGACTATACGAGTTACCTGGCACTTGAAAGTATAGGTTTTTATAGTAAAATTAATAACATGTGACGCACCTGTACACCCAACAACAATATTCTTTAGATAGGTAAACATTTAATAATATTATGTATAATAAAACTTCGATTAACCGTCAGTCTCGAGACCACAGTTTAAACGGATAATCGAAAAGACGATTAAGCGAGTGACAAACATTTTTTAAACATAAATACATATTATTTATTATTTTTTAATAATTATGATATGCATATTGATATAATTAGGTACTATTACTAATTAGTACATTATTATTATTTTTTAATTTATTAAATTTTTTTATTATTTACAATTAGGTACATACCTACATACTTCGATTTTATTGCAACGTGCAAGTAGTCCGTGCAAATGTGGCCTGACGGTTAACCGAGAAAGACTGGTAATCGAGGTTCTACTGTATAATATGATGTTTACCAATAATTATGAAGTCGCAGATACCGGCTATAGTTGTAATAAATACCGTTTGTATTATCAGCACTTCGTACTACACCGTGTGATGGACCATTTTTGTTTTCAATTGCTTTAATTCTCTGTTAATACCACGTTCCAAACAAATTGTTCCGCAGTAGTTCGACAGCGTTTTTTTTTTATCAAACACACGAAAATAAATCAGTAGGCATAATGTTTGTTTTTGCTGTTTTTTCTAACTAAGAAATCGAATTTTTATATTATTATATAAATATATACATAGGTACACATAAAACTGCATTAAATATACAATATACAATATACAATATATATATATTATATAATATGGCTAACAAAACTAGTGTATAGGTTAATTTATTCGTACTTAACATAATAATATAGTAGGCAAATGTAACAAATTAATACAAAAGGAACTAATTTTTATTTTAAATTTAAAAATAAACATCTAAATCGTGTGCGGACACACGTTTTGATTAATGTTTTTCATTTGTTCGCTTTTAATATACAATTACACAAACTAATTTATCTCAAAAAGGTAATAAATCGCACACACATTTTTCAAACTATGTTACTGTACACATTTTACATTTTTTAAATCGGTCGTCTAAATGTACGCCGATCGTTTAATAAATATCTAAAATAAAAAATAATCATAAAAATGACGATATTTGAAGACTCGTACAGGACATACAGAACTCAATATGTAATCGAAATTGTGTATGTAAAATTCGCTTCTTCTCCGGCGATGTGCGAGGTCGTGATTTATGTGCGAATATCGCTCCAACACATTTTTCCCGACGATTGAATTACAAATATAATATATCGTACACTGTATACGGGTAAGTAGGTATAAACCCATTTCTCGCAACAGTGTTCAGGCACCACGTCGATCGTTGGCGTCGGGTGGGCAGCATCAGCGTTTGAGAGGTCGCCAAATAAAACGACGTTAAAAAAAAAGCTTATTCAGTCGTTGATTTCCATAGCCTGAAACACAAAAAATGAAACAAAACGCATAAATACACGTGATAATATAATATGACTTATGTTATGGGCTGGGCAATAACTGAAACAAAGATATCTGAGATACATAACTACTAAGTTCCATTCGAACCTTGTATTAAGACACATTTTTGTCTTTTGGTATAGTAACTTGTGATTAAAAGATACAAGTTACTGAAATATTATATTTTTTTTCTCATTAAAAATTTAGATTTTTTGTGCAACACTGTATAATTATAATAATTGGGAAAAATGTACACAATTCAAACACATTTCATAAATAAAATTGACGGGTATGGGTACAATAATAATTTTTTAATCTTTTTTGTTATGTAAATTATGCTATTTTAGCTAGGTACATATTTTCATTTAGTCTTCGGGACCAGGAAACAAAATAGAATTTTATTGTTTTTGCACTAAGATTTTTTTTTAATACATTTTTATGAATATTATGGACTTGGTGCGGATTTGTGTAACGTACTATTTTTATTAATAAAAAAGATGTTTAATGCATACACATGAACTGAATCTAAACTTTAAAAAAAAACTTTTGGAGAACAAACAGTATAACCTTTGGGTAACGCTAAATGATACTCAAATATTAATATATTTTATAATTTATGCACATAGTTTAAGTACCACCAATATATTATATTGATTTTATCAACATTTTGTAAAATAATAGGTAATTTTATTAAAACAATCTTTGCCAACTTGACTTCAAACTGATCTATAGGCTAGTTTGGACCAAACAAATACCATCCACGTGAATAGTGTGTGGTTATGCCAATATGTTTACTTATTCAAATGTAACCTTTATTCAAAAAAAAGCTTAAATAATCCCCCTCATTTAATTTCAAATCTCCGCCCTCGTTCGTTATTACAATCTATTATGTACACATAGTGTTGTTTGGGAAAATAATAGACAGTAATTATATTATTATGAAAACACTATAGCGCTAACGACCGACAATGTCTACACTGTGCAACGTATTTATATATACCTACCTATATATAGGTTCATAACCGACTCGAAAATGACTTTACCGAAGTCCGCTGAAAACAACGCCGGATATTGCGATAGGTACAGTAATTATTATATTATTATTATCATGGACACATGCGTCGACGTTTCGCCGGAAAATTACCCGCGCATTGTGTTTCTGTTAGTATTTTGTATTCGTATTTCCCATTACATATATATTATGCCATTACGAGAGTGGGCTTTTGATTTTCGCCTTCGTTGTTTTCTATTAACTTCTGCAATTTTACTGCAGACAAGAAATTCACTGCGGGTAGAGGTCTGTGTCTGTACAAAAACGTGATATAATGTGTGTTCTTATGCTCTAAACTTTTAATGTAATATTTTTAATGTAATTTCGAAACGTTGGCTAGTGCCGTCGGACTGCGAACGGCAATATAAATAGTATACGATTACCCCCGAAGTTTTCCCATTCCGTTTGTGCGGTATAACCGCCGACGATAATGATATAAGTTTTAAAACGGTCGTTGGTCACAACAATATCATTCTATTGTATATTGACCGTATGCATATCTTGCTATGTGTGTGTGTGAGTGTGTACGCGATATATTATAACATGGTTATTGTATATGACTATAAACTTTTCATAACCCAGTCCCTCCTCCTCCTCCTCCTCTAACGCCCGACTGTGTATCATACATATAAGTACACCATAATATTATAGTCTCTCGTGTCGACGTTGCCGTAGACCAGTCAAAATATTTTTATTGTCGGCTTGTACGTAGGTTCATAAAATATACCTATTAATATATCATATACCTAATAATATTATGATGGTCGGTCGACTGTCGACGACATACTCGTAAAAATAGTTGAGCTGTGGCCTGTTTGAAGAGAAAGCAAAATCGGGAATCGTCATAGGGCCAAAGGAAATTTGACTGAAAATGTACACATAGGTATCGACATTTTTTAAATAAAAAAATTATTTTGTTCCTCGCTGTTGCAGTTCTTTCGATTATTTAATCAGTAACTGTACATTTTTTATGTTATTATTGAAATCAAAAGAAATACATATATTGTTTCATTAAAAAAAAACAATACCTGCAGTTTGTTATAATAATTGAAAACCCATATGAAAAGTACCTACACATTTTAATTTAAATCATACATATTTCAACCTAACTTTTTTGTAAACTTTATTTTCTACGTACAGGCCGTACAGTTATTAAGGTGAATAGGTTATTATATTTTTAAAATATTTGAGAGTAGGGCCATGTAGATCTAAATAATGTGAGTTTTTTTTATATTAGCCGCCTAAATCCGGCTAAATGCCAATAGAAATCTATCTTGCTGCCAATTACAGTAATGGCACGAAGTGTAGGTATTACATAACTATTGATGAACATCTGTTGCAGTTCGTGACAGCCGCGAGAATCGACTATTACACGTAAATAATTAGGTAAATTACGCGTGTGTTTGTTTTCATTCATTATTGTTAGAGGAAAATATGGGAAGCAGATAATATAATACTGCAATATGTATTCATAAAATCATTGCGTGCGTTCGGATTAATTTTTGTACCAACGCGAGTACCTATGCGTGTTTTACGAGAACTCCTATCGAATTCGGTGTTGGCTTTGGTCGAGCCTCGAAATCGTGTAATAACTTCGACGAGTTTAAATAGTATTATAATTGAACAGAATAAATACGAGTAATATTATTGTGTTCAGTGCGAGATAGGTACATCTTAATAATATTAATTTTCGACTTTGTCAATATACAATATTACTTATATACTCACGAATACACTGCAATTGTTGTTATCCTATGCGATATTGGGCGAAAAAGGTCGAAACGGTGAAGAATCGAGGAGAGGGAGGGTAGGAACTCTTGCGGGATGGTAACCACTGGAGCTTTTTTGCTGCCGCGTTGCGGTGACTATAATATTATAATGACTATCGCGATTCACGGTCATAATATTATACTATGTGCGTCCTTAAAAGTGTATGTAGCCACAGTGATTATCCGTACAAAATACATAAACGGTCGTGCTGGGAGGGGTGTGTGTGGGGGGGACAGAGATCGAAACGAGTGAAAAACCTATTAAAAAGGCATAACCATACGGCGAACGCGTACGCAGCGGCGGCGACGATGACACGTTTATGAATGTTTAATAACGCCGCCGCCGGACCGAGATGAGACGGACGTATGTGCCGGTCGCGCGCGCTCGCGTGTGTGTGGTCCCCGGCACGATCAAACCCGACACGACGATCAATGGTGCCCAAACGGTGCCGAACAAGTTGCGAAAAGGACGATCGGGAATCGGATAATCGTCGTATGGCTTGCGACAGATGCAAAAAAAAAAAAAAAAAACGTAGGTACATCGCTATATGAACACAACCGCACCGACGATTCCATCGCATTTCTCCGACCGCATATTGTTTATATCTCGATGGAGCCTCGGAGGTCTTACATTATCGTGACTTATGCGTCATCGAAACTGTTTATACGAATGTCTTGTTTCCAACACTTTTTGTCTTATACTCGCGCAAAATAAAAAACAAACGAAATTCACCATTACCAGGGGACATGATAATACGACTATAGCCATATAAATGCGATATTTAATTAGGTAAATATACACGATTTTCCTGTATCCGAAATTCAATATAATATTATAATGTGATATATATTTTATAAGTTTGTGTGAGACGCACCCATAAATATAATACTGAAAAAAAAACGTTTTGCACTAATTTCTGCCTTTTTGTTTTAACTACTTTTGATTCACATAAATTACTCAAATTTATAGCGATGGACTAAGTGTAAACAGAAGAATAAATTACTATATGGCTAAACTTAAAACCACTTTTTACGGCACTAATTTTATGAGACTTTATCACTATCGAATAATTAGTAATCGTTTTTAGTGTACGTCTTTGGATATAAGAGGATACTAAGTAAATTGTCTTTTTAAATGCATACTTAAAATTGTAATTTTAACCAAATTTTTCTGTGAAATCGTGTAATAACAATCCAATAACGACGGGAGGCCCGCCTCAACACGCGTCGCCGCGGGCTTGACTTTTACAATATTATATTATTCACAATCTATTACACGACTACAATCACCATCATCGTTGGGCATTGTTAAATCATATATAAATATTACAACAGTCCGCATATGTTTTTTTATCAATAGGTTAGGTTAGGTTATCATAAGGTACTTATGATATTGTACGATTCTTTTTTCCCGGTCTACGCCAATGTGTAATATATACGGTCCTCGAACTGATTTCGGTGTAGGTATACTCTCGCACATGTACAAACGTACAGCACCCGTACGAAGTCGATTATTAAAACCACCACGGATATACCTAGAAGGAGATAATATTATTCTATTTTTTAGATTTAAGACACCCACGAAACAGGTTTCGGTGGGAGTTCGGCGGACGCATCGACAACGACCAAAACAAACACAAAATTTATCATTCCGCGTGCCTTATTATATTTATGTTTGGAAGTGTACATTTTCAATTACTGCAGTGCACCTGTTGTACTAATTTTGCTTGCTATACTTTTTATACTATATTTTTCGAGCTGTTTCATGCATCAGTTATAAGCACCTAATATCTCTGATTTCGAACACGTAAAGACTTAAGTTTTATTGGGCGTTGTCGTTGTCGAATAACCTACGTCATTCGAGAATGGTAGGTAATGGGCGATCTAGATTTATCGATAATGTGTATTGATACATAATATTTTTTTTTAAACCATAAGAGTTTTATAGCTTAATAAATTTATAAATATATACTAAGAAACGCTAGATACCTATCAATTATTTTTTATTATGTCTTAATATTTTTTTATGCGCTTTTATCGTTTTATCTGTTTTTAGACTTTTAGTGCATTAATCATTATCACTATTATCTGCTATATTTCAATGCACAGATATTTTAATAGCCACGTTTGTTCAAAAAATAGTGTATCAAACAATATTAAAAATTTTATTTGTTTGCTTAGAAACGACGACTTTTTATTGAATTATAAATTTATAATAATAATTAGTAAGCACTCACTTGTGCTGCAGCAAGCTGTTCCTCTTCCTCCTTAGTAACCATCACCGTGCTGTGATTGTATAGGCCCTGAGCCATCAACTGCAGGGCAAGCGGGTTCTTGGTGCCACTAGCCTTCTTGATCTTGGCCCGCTTATTCTGGAACCATATTTTTATCTGAGCTTCGTTCAAGCCCAGCTCGTTGGCCAGCTCTTGTCTCCGTCTTTCAGTCAAATACCGATTTTCGGTGAACTCTTTCTTAAGTCGGGCTAGCTGGTCACCACTAAATGCGGTCCGTGGCCTCTTCTCGTCCTGTTGTTGTTTATCTTTTTTCTTCGTTCGTCTTGTCCGAGGACCTGAAATGGAAAAACAAACGGTTACTAACGCCCGACTTTCGTACGCGATATCGCATTATCCCCGCTAACCAAGGATTCGCTCCTTGTTCGTTTAGGTGAAATTAGTTTAAAAAATGTACTTAAAAGTAAAATACAATTTAATATTAATAGTTTGACGGAATGTTATTTCGATTTTGAAAATATTATTCAAACAAGAAAAAAGTTCTTGAAAGAATGAACTATTAATAATGAATTATTTTAGATCTTTACCGACTCTGAACCCACGCATTTATAAAAACAAACACACACATTTATTAATTTACGAAATCTTAAAATAATTTCACTAATCATAACAACAACTCATTTTATTGCACGTTTAAGTACAATGATTTCATTCAAATAATCAGGGACTTACAATTAAATTAAAAGTTTTTCCGGGAAAAAAAAATGGGATAGACTCCTATTGACTTCCTAATTGGCGGCGATCAATTTTCGTCCGGCGGTGGTCAGACGCTTAGTCCCCATCTAGTCAAGCAATTCCGATCTGGTATGTTAGCGCTACGGAATAAAGTCACGCCCATGCGCAGAACTAGGCCACCAAGTAATGATCTCATTGTGAATAGGGTATAGCTGTGGATTATAGTATTGTAGCCTTATAGCCTATAGGTTAGTGGTTCTCAATCTTTTTAGTACCGTGATCCAAATTTCTCCCGAAAAATCTTTTGCGACCTACATGGTTTCACTTTTCAAAAATTAGTAAAAAAAAATGTTGTATTATATAAATATGTGTATATTTTTATTAGGTAGGTATTTAGTATGAATTATTATTTGTTACCTACGTAATTTTTGTTACTTAATTTCTATATCTAATAAAATTAATATATTTAATAATATAATAATATATTTAGTATTAATTTAACATAAATTTCTTAGAATCTATATTGTTCAAAAAAATTTTCGCGACCCACACTTTGAGAAACGTTGCTATAGGTTCACACGGATGTGAACGCATGGTGTATACATGTACCTATAATTATGTATAATGTACATCATAATGCGAGTTACCGATAGATACATAAACGATCTCCATTGTTAAAAATTTTCTATATTCTATGACAAGGCTCTAAAAATGCAATTGAAAAACAAAAATCTATGTCCTTATTATTTTTTATTGTTCTCAGAGTTGTGTGTTTTTTAAAAAAAATTAGTAATTTACTATAAAAATATAAAAAAAATAATACATTTTATAACTTGGTAATAAATTATACTTGTGGGCCGTGAGGAGCGTGGTACTGGGCCGTGAACCATATAGTATTAAATTTATATGCATATGAATACGTATAGGTGTGCTATTAGTAGATTTCAAAGATTTTTTTTACAAAATCGGTGGTCCGCACAATTAAAAAAGTTGAAAACCGCTGTACTAACATTTAATAATTAATTCTCAACACTATTTATATTTAAAGCAAATATTGTAATAGATATACATAACTATTACAGTAGTCACTCGATAATCCTAAATTCATGAATTTAGAATTATCGAGTGACTACTGCAGGGGATCGAGTTAAAAATTCGATTTATAGACGTTTTCGTTTTACCGAGTGTTTGTATAATCAAGGGGAAAAAATTAATTCGAATTAAAGAGAGGTAAAAAATTGTATGTATGTATATATTACATTTATTTTGACCAGTAGCGTAGCCAGCGGGTAGGCCCGGGCCTACCCACTTTTCTTCAAAAATAAATGTTTTATATTATGTTTTTTATTTAATAAAAATATTCATCGATAATCCTTATTACATCAAAATATCGGGCCTACCCAAGAAAAGATGTCTAGCTACGCCAATGATTTTGACATTTATTTATTATACATATAATTATATTTTACATTTATTAATTACAATTTATTTTTTATATTATTATATTTTACATATTAAAAAAATCTGTTAATTTTTTTTTGTGATAAATTGCTGACCACGATAGGCCAATACTCATTGGAAAGGTTTATTTTGGTAAAATTATACGATTAAAGTTTAGATTAGGTAGGTAAAGTACGATAATATTTAACCACCGTTGTTATTAGTTTCATTACGAGTATGTTAAGTAGATAGTACCTACATAATTTTTATACATATGAACTTACATATTATAATCGCGTTTAAGGAAATTCGAATTATAGAGGTTTGCGAAAAAATTATTGAGGGGACCGGAATACATGTATTTTCTTCAGATTACAGAAGTTTTCTCTCGGGACTTAGCGTTTATTTCGAATTATCGAGTGACTACTGTATTACCAAGTTAATTTATAAGCTAAATACGAGAGCTTTAAACTATAAAATACATCGTTGGTCTTAAATTCACGGTTGAAAACGTTTGCCATACCAAAGATTTAAATTTCAGATCTATGTCTCGATTCGCGAAGTTTGTAGAAAATTAATTTTTTAATCGTTATTTTTTTTTTGTGTGTCATTATAAATGCATTGCCCGCAAGACTCCTCGAACACAGGAAAACGTCATTTATCACGGTGTTTTCCAGTATGTATACCAATAGTGTTATTGCAGTATCGCGGCGTGAGACATTAAATATAAGCACAATTCTCGACTCATAACTCATTTCGAGATGTCATAACCACTGTACGGAGACTGCACGCCATATACAGTCATTTGACGACGGGGGTCGAACATATTGAAAATATCAAAACCCTGTGTAATGTACATAGATTACGATAATGTCGGACGCAGAAAGTCTACCGATAACTGCGGGTATCGGATCCTCCCGGCGAAACATGTGATGCGCATGTGGTACGTATATACTGTATAATATCACGGTGAACAAAAGACCGAGATATTAACGCATTAATATTGCATTGGTCACTCCGGTTTTGTCTCGGAAACGACCGTAATATATAATAATATTATGTACGAGTATACACTATATAATATAATGACTGCTGTAGGTCGTCGTTCGTCTAAGCGGCAGTGACATTTTCGCCGAAATCGACTTATCTTTGTTGCTGTGTAATGTTACAGACACACGTGATAAAAATATATTATTTTTCGTGTGCGGACCAACATAATATAGCGTAGGGTCTTATTATGCCTAATATATGGGCGGGCGAGTATTATCAATATTATGATGACCTTTAAAATTCATTTTAAGCTGTCGGACGGTCGACAAGTGTAATAGGTACCTACCGTGCACGATATTTTATGAGTGTGACGTATAATACTATTTGTTATTAATTCATTTTCGGTGAAATAACCCGAAGAAACCAACATGTGCCCGAAAATGGTTTGCAGACAATATAGGTACTACGGATACTGTTGGGGCGGAATCGTGGAAAAGGGTAGATTTCAGAGGTGATACGTATTATTGTATAATGTACGTGCACTTCTAGTGCGGGGGTAGCTACGTTATGCACAATGTTTGTTTTATAATGGCCTTCTAAACGCGGTGCAGCCATGGTAAAGCAGTATATATATATGTAATTTGTTATTTTATCTAAAAGTACATATTATTTGTTATAGAATATGCGACATGCGTGCGTGTGCATATCCGTTTGAGTTTGTATGTATGTATAATATTATATGTGTGTGTGTGTATGCATCGATGTAAAGATGTGTATGTGTAGATAGGCAATAACCGGTCGGATGTATCGTGTGTGGTCATACGAGCGGAAGTGGCGGTAATTATAAATTATTCAGATTCAAATTTGTTCGTAATTTTTTTTTTTTCATACGAAATTTTGCGACGGAGTCTGTTGTGTAGGTACTGCAGCGCGTGTTATTACTTTATATTATAATAATATGTACATACCTAAATTTACTGTATAATGTATATAGTTAAACGGGTAGGTATACCTACACACGAGTTTCGCATCAAACTCTCGGTCCTAAAGTCACATTTGCGCCTATATACGTATATGATTTGATATATAAATATATACCGACTGTAACAGACCCGCTTCGGATGTATCGCGTATCTATATTATAATATGTGTGCTGCTCGGAGACACTATATATACGCCGCGTGTCGGCGCGCCACAGTGATCCCACGCCGTGGCGTTTAATAGCGTCGTAAACGCAGGCGGCCAGGTCGGCGTCGTATAAAAAAACATAATAGGTATAGGAATGTGTTGTCGCTCGTTATTATACAGTATTACACCACCCCTCGGCCCGAGAATGCAAATCAATGCACACGGCTGTCGCCAGTTTTCAGGAAATACCATCACGAGATCGTGGTGCATCGTTTGCGACCAAGTCTATAGATATATATCAACATAACTCTTGATGACAAACGTACACTCCTACTCTGTGCGCACCATCAACCCTATATGACTTCCAAGTTTATACATGGAAAACGAAGACCGCTTCATAGGGATTTGCGAGGAAAATGGTTTCAAAATCGCCGCTATGGTCGCGAGCTGCAGCGGTCTCCCTAGTCCGGACAAGGCGATATGCCTACAGAGAAAAAATATATTGCCGTCGACGACATTGGCGTGGAGTTAACCTATATACGACGCTGATTTAACACCATAACATGCCTCCTCGTAGTCAAAGACGTCTTAAACGAATAATGTAGTGTTTCAAGTGATAATAAATAATAATAATAAAGGCTGTCAAAACCAACGACGTGTGAGTAGATACTCGCGTACATAATGATATCCAACTAATTGAAATTGCATGAACTCAGCAGTTGGCACGAATGTCGTGAAGTAAAAAACACTTATTATAACATTACGAGTACAAGAACTGAGGCATTGATTTATACAATATTTTACTCGTTTAGCCAACCGTTTGAATTCTATTTTAGTCATACGCATCTTAATATATTTATTTTTTGTTTTTGATGTTAATTTTTTTTAGTGCGACGATGTGATATTTTTACAAACAACGAATTTAATATTATAATACGTCTGTGATAGCTTTTATAATTATAATTAACTACTTAAATTTATATTATGGATTGTGCACACGTTTAAAAAACTGTATATCGCGCTATAATATCACATTTTAACTATGCTACAGAAATATTATATCATCATACCTACGGCTGATAGAATTGACACATACTTTTTGCAGACATTCAAATAGAGATTTTTTATACTGCATTAAACTTTCGAAATCATAATGCTTATATTCATTTATAAATGTATGTATAATTTTTTACACTGAAATTTCTATTTAATGAAGTCTCGTGGGGAACAAAAAAAATTCGTATTACATAGGAATTCGTTAAATATAATTAACAATGAAGGTCAAAAATAATTCGTTATACCTATGGAAGTTTCATCGTATTACATTATTTTTGCTGCAACATAATATACTCGTATGGTGTACGAAATCTGTAACGATCTACTGTGTGTCTATACTTATCAATTTATTCTACACAAATGGATAAACGATGTTTTAATATTTTGTACATGTGAGCTTAGCCACGTCGTCGTTATCGGTATGATTTTTTTTGCATTTATTATAAAGTGTATTTTGTATTTATTTTGCGATAAGTATTTACATATGACGGGTTATAAATGGGTGTTCCGGACTGGAAATCAGCTCGCGACTTCTTAGCTTATCTCTGGGGCGGGGTTTAACCCTAATGTTAGGTTCCCTAAGTACCTAACATCTGAGTATTAACTATATATGTATTAGTATATAAATGTATATCATTTACATTCAGCAATACAGCATGACATAGACAGATCCCTCGGGATACTTGTTGCACGTCACTGCAAGCGCGCCTTAGAGTTACACCCACACAATATGATTTCACTATGCATACAAACTACATATTATTATAATTATTTTATGTCATTATAAATGTATGACGCGTGTTCATCTATACGTCAGATATGCAAACATTTAAGTCGTAGGAGTTGTTTTATTTTGAAATAATTGTTAGTATTTTTAATACTGATGACGTCCATTCGGCAATTATTAATATTTTTCAATTTCGTTGCGAATAAACTATAGTTTACTTACAGAAACGTTAACCGTGCTTTGATTGTACACAATTAAATTTTTTCAAATGTGAAATTTTCTTGTCTTATTGTTAATTGTAAATGTGTAAATATAAGCTTTAAAGAGGTCATAAGTGATATCTACTAAAAAATTGAAAAATTAATATTTAAATAAATGCATAATCAAAGAAAATTTGGAGGTGTACTCGTATATGCTAATAGTAAATCATTTTATTTTTAGGTACTCGTTAATGATGTATTATAGTATATAAGGAAGAAAATCGCATCGCATACGGGAATGAACGTTTATTATTATTATTTTGTTATTTTTAAAAAGTTTGAATTCCCTTGATCGTTTCTAATTACGATTAAAACCCACGCAACACGGCCGTAAGGAGTATAGGTATTATTATGTATGGTTTGATCTAGTTCACCCGACGTAAACTACCTATACGTTCGCATAACGATACGTTGATTTATTATCGACGAATAAATTTTTTATAGATTTATAGTAAATCATTTAGCTCGGTGTTTATACGACAAACCCACATAATATATCTATCGCATAAAAAATAAAAATAATAATAATACCTAATAAAACGAGAAAACGATAGAAATGGACTTCGTGGGACCTTAAAACGTTATAGTTATCGAATGGATGTAACGGATGATACAATAACAAATTTTACTATATATACCGTCGATTGCAACAGTAAGGTACTTACAGAAAATCATCAATCACGTGTTGGACAAACGTCACATGACTGACGGTTATTGCGCAGCTGTCGTCATGTTATTATTACCACGATATCGTTATTTTCGAATATAAATACAAAAATAATTTAATAATCAAACGTATGGACACATTTTTATTATTACTGTATTATTGTGTTTAACCGATAAAATATATTTACTGTCTCGGTGCTGCAGGTCTGAATATTTTATGTCCATGCAATCATTAAAATAAATGTCAAATAGTCTGCAGCGCACGCCGTAATAATGTGTAATAAAATACATTATTATATATTATATCGTATAGGTACACATAATGTATAATATATGGTGTGAGATGAGTCATCCCGTCATCCATCGGACTCGTGCGTTATTCGAACGCGAAATAAGAACGTAGGTATACGTGTGTGATATGTATATGAAGTAATTTATAATATACCCAGTGGTTTAAAGACCCGTCTGAGGCGCACTAAAAACACACAAAAAACGTCACGGCAAAATAAAATGTATCGATTCGTAAGAAAATTATGAGAAAAATACGTAGGTATCATATTATTATGGAAAAATCGATTTCGTTCGATACGGGTCTACCTACGCCGCCGCCTAAATTCGCATTTCTGTTTCTGATCGATATTTGTCGTGATTTTTTCTCTGCAGATGGGAATCTCCCAGTTCATGCGTATGGTATGCACATCATAGGTACATTATTATTTAAATGGTGTAGACGTGAAGTACAACGAGTAAGTCTCTCCGTGCGGCAGTTACGCTTTAAAAAAAAAAAAAAAATAGCAACACACACTCGACGTACGAGTGTACGGGGTAACGAACGGATTATTATTTTATAGCTATTTTTTATTTTTGGATCCGTACTAGCGTACACGCGGCGACGAATCTGTCAAACCAACAAATCTTTCGGGCCCAAAAATATTAATACGTATATAACGAATACGCGGCGGTCCCGCCCACAGCTACTTTACGATATTATCATAATTTTAACTGTACAAACGGCGGCGGCGGCTCTATATATCACCCTCCCCGGCCCACTTAAATCGTTATATCCCGCTTGCACATTATACAGTTTCTCTGGATGAGTGTGTGTGTGGTAAAATGTTAATTATTATAAAATAAAATGTTAGGACGATGTGCGTATGATATGTTGATCCGTCGCATATTATTATTATATACATCGTATCGCATAATATTATGATGTGTGCCACAACTCCGATTCGGATATCGTTTATCGTATTTATTATAATATTAAATGTTATTATTTTTGTGTATGGCACCGTGGCAACAAGTGTATATATCATCTTAAAAAACTCGTTTCGAGTTCGAATGATAATAATTATGTTGATATAATATAATGATCTAACGACGTTCCCAGCGTCGATTGTATCGTTAATTTAGCGTCTACTATTATATTATAATATATACACTAGCTATTACCTATACGAACGTGTTTTTTAGGGATGAAGTGACCGCGACGACTGAAATATTAAAGAAATCTATAGAACAATGAATGATATAATGCCCTCTTACCGTTCAAACTCAACATTTTATATGATATCAGTGTAATTCGAATTAAGTAAATCGAAAAAATAAAAAAAACCTTAGTACGAGTATATTAATCGATACGGTATTCGTTTTACTGCAAGAATCACGTTTTTAAATATCTGAAATTGGAATTATAGTTATCAACGGTAAAACGTATCATTGTTATTATTGATACTGTTGTTGTTATAGGCAGGTTCGTGTCGTTTCATCCTTCACACGTCATTTCGAGGAGCCTAAAAAACGGCCACGATGATACCTGCTAATTATTATATTATAATTGTTTGGATCTCACTTTTTGTGTATTTTTGTTTTATGGTATTTTTTTTTTGTTTGTTTGGTGTTGGCAATCTTATTTTTTCAATACGTCAGCTTTTCGTGTACTTACTTCTTCCTATATTTGAATAAAACAAAACAAAAACAAATATTATTAAAATGTTAACATAATAATTATTGAAAATAGTACAAGTAATAAAAGGCAGGTGTAAAAATATTATAACATACAAAAATAAAGGTATAGGTACGGTTTAATGTTTACGATATTATTAACAATATAGGTACGTTCAATAAAAACATATTATTAAAAAAATAGGTTTAACTGCTTTCGAGAATATATGATAATATAAAATACCGTATTATTATCGATATTATTTATTGTGCTTGTGCAACTGCCACGCCGGCGACAAAACCCAATCTCAAGGACTCTTCCTGCGAGTATAGGTATAGGTACATTATTATAATACGTAGTACACATACCTACTATTATTATAGGAATATACCTATATTAACGATAAATCGTCGAAATATTGCTACGAACATGTGCGTGACCCAGATTCGTATTTTACGATATAGTCATTAGGTTTTATACATATATTATTTCATTCATCAATACCCCCCCCCTGCTCGCGTACGACCAGTAATAATAATTATAATGACCAATACGAGTATATAATGTCCATCTATGTATGCTAGTTAATAATATTAATTACCGCGAAGTCTGGGCCACGGCAATTTGCCCATATACATAACAACTAATAAGTGTGCGTGTGCTCATATATATACGCCGCACGCATGCATGATGGAAGTGGTGTCGACTCGACTTTGCCGGCTGTATATAGACGACGGTGTTGTGCATAATATTATTATACAGGATGACTTTTGACCGTTTGCGTGAACTGGCGAGGCGATGGTATTACACGAGTTCGCGAAATAAAAATTCGAGTTTATCTCGCCGTCGATTTTCGTCTTCGATCGTCGTCACTTGGACGCAAATAAAGCAGATATTATTCTAAACTATAAATCTAGTCTCCCTAAATTCAAACGATAAGAAAAGTCTTTTTTCGTTAAAAATGTGCTTAGAGAATAACACTTCGCACCGATATGGGTAAGTAAGTGTGTAAACGGTACAATTTGGGTACTAGGATACCGGGATTTTCAGATTTTAGAACGACAAAAATAACAAGGACGCATAAAACTGCAGTGGAATGTAGTGTAAACGCGTGTTAGACTAAAAAAACTGATTTTATTTACTCGGAGAGTTCGTGAATAATTTTTCTGTAAACGGCACCCTGTATGCATAATACTACGATAATATAATTACGGAGCGTCGCGGGGGCCGCTAGGGGAAAAAATGATTTCTTTCTTCTCTTGCGAGCTAGCGCGATACACATGAATAATTAAAATAATGACATGTCTAGTAGTCCAAATGGCACGCCATGCACAATATACTTATTATTATAATATCAATTAGTGCAATTTCGTATGATGTACACGAAATAACATGATACATATTATTATATTTGCGCGTTGTTAAACAAAGAGGATGGCGCGAGTGTGTGGTTGTCTCCGTCTTATAAACTACAAACGTACAACTCATATAAGTATGTAGCAAAATAGCGTTAAAAAAATACGTTAATTTCGATAATATCATCATAGTCCGCTATCAAATTAAAAAGTTTAAGAATATCGTTATAAGTGGAATTCGTGCAGGTTTATTTTTTTTTAATAATTTTTTACTTTAAAATGTGTTATCATAAAAATATTATAGTGCATTGATTAGTACTCGGTAATCTCGGAAACCACATAAGCTATTGAAGTAAAATTTGTAAACTCAGTTGGAGATCCCCTTGGTTTTTATTTTGATAGGATACCGTTAAAAAAAAAAAACATTTTTTTGGGCAATACAACCTTAGAATATAACAATTTAAAAATAACTCACTTAAAATTTAAACGAATATATAATATATTAAATACAAGTAAATCCGAAGAAATATACCCTGGATAAATAATTTTAAATTTGATAATAAGTCAACAATTCAATAAAAATTTGCTGTGATTAAGACGAGAGACGACAACAACAATCGCGGATGTAACGTCCAATTAACGTATTACGTGTATATTATTATGACGAGCATACTGCGATAAATCTGTGCTCTCTCTCTCTCTCTCTCTCTCTCTCTCTGTGTGTACTCGCGTGTAGACGAAACAATAATAATAAACACATTTCGCTATAGGAATGTTTATTTGTGCTGTGGCTTGTTTCCATAACGATCAAGACCGATCGATCGATCACACGTTTCGAAGTCGCGCGCAAAAACACGTAATCTACCTATAACATAAATATTTATAATCTTATACGCGAGCGGTGTTGAACCAACATTATGTTGAACTACGTGGTCTATATCTATCTCTCGTGTATATAATATATGAGATCTAATTAACAACGACCATTATCGACGTTTTCTACAAATGCTATATAGGTATGTACGTGTATCAGTTACATCCATATAATATGGCCGACGAGCGAGGTCAGTGTTTATACATACTGCACACGGTCGGTACGGTATTTAGACTTTTTACATACATCGATATTTCTTTGTTTGGATACTTTCTCGATCAAAAAAAGAATAACGCAATTCAGTATCATCTCAAATATAGATGTCAAACGTCAGGAAAAATATTTAATTTTCCGTCATCAACCTCCTCCATCTAGCTAAATTTGGCATTACTTGGAAGTCTTCCCGTGGTTTTTTTTAGAATTACTTCGAATTCCGTTTATTTGTTTTAAATAAATTAACAAAAATCGAGAAAAAAAACATTATATTATTATAATTCATGTGACCGTCTTCACGCATTTGTCTTTTCCGTATTATAGGTACGTGTATATTAGACGATATACCGCCCAGAGTACATATTATTAAATCATACAGGGCGATTCATATTCATTCCGTTTTATTTCCTTATGCACATTTTATTCAAATTTTGATTTTCGATATTTTTGAAAATACTCATTCTCAGACTATACAATTTAAAAGAAAAAAAATCAAAATTTTAATACAGTTAGTTCAGAGTTGATGTATAGTGCGCCTGCTCTCGTTGTAATTCGACAAGTACGGTCAATACGGGGATTGTCCTTAAAAGCTTGATAGCCGTTTGGGAATCCCATATTTTCCATCTTAAATTCCGGAAGTCCCTCGGAGGGCGACAAGAACACGTTCGGCGAATCGCTCTGTACACGACGCAGCACACTGCGCCTACTCGCGACGGCGTGCAGACCCGCAGAGCCACGCGGATGCGTTTTTCGCGTGCACAAAATTAAGAAAGAATTCGAAATAATTACGATACACGTACAATATATATATATATATTATACATTATTATTTTATACGTATACGCGTCTATAATAATATACACCGACCGATGGTCTCCCCGCCGCCGCCGTCGCAGCGGTATTATATAGGTACATAACGTCGTCGTCGGCGTGCGGAATCAGTATACATATATATAAATGCGCTCTTGTACGTATGTGTGTGTGTGTGTGTGTAAACGTATATATAAATACACATACATGATTCCAATTAAATTAGCGGCATTAATTTGTAGACTTACTAAAAGACCACCCATGGTGTTTGCTGGCCAGTTGCCTATCTCGCGCAGTGCGTGTGCGTCTGTGTGAGTGAGCGAGTGTGCTCGTGCGCGTGCGTGAGCGCCCGTTTGTGTGTGTTAGTGTGCGCGCGAGTTGATAAGTTTGCATATAGTGGTCCTTCAGCATTTTATGCGTATACGTTTACCGTATGCTGCGCGTACCTATATAATATTATTATAATAATATAATACACGAACACTTTTTTTTTTTTGTTATTATTTCTATTACTGTATACATATACTATCGCCGTACTTATATACACAATCGGTTTTTTTTTTTATATCCGTACGATATACATTCACGTGTAGGCACGCGTTTCGTTCTGTCGCAAACGTTTGGAGAAATAACGCTTTACATAATATAAACTGCACCTGCTGTATCGCAAGCTCGTATAATAATAATAATAATAATATGTGAAATATCGATTTTTGCAGAAAGACAGATCGACCGGAAATTAGAACATTATACGAATGTTGCAGGTCGCCTCGAGTGTCTTTCGACGTTTAGCGTGTACGTCGTTGACTGAGAGGGGGCAAAAACGTTGGAACCTAACTTAATTTTAATACGATGATGTATACTATGTGTTTTTTATATAGTCTATATTATATTTTATGGTTTGTTTAAAAAGTTAATTATTGTTTTAACTTTGTACCGACGCGAGAAAACGAATATTGTCCAACGGTTCGATTACGATACGGGCGACGTGCGTCGGGTAGGTACATATAAATCGAGAGAAAATCAGACGTCTCAGACGAACCCGTAATAGCCGCATATGAATAAGTCGTAACGATTTCGCGTCAACTGCAAATCGAATATTCCACGTGTCATTTTATGCGTAATATACGGCCGTATAGCGTCGTAAGACCGGAGAAATATGATTGGAATCGCAAACAAGATGTGATAATTACAAGACGAGTCCGCTTGGCGAGAACCCCAGGGGGGTAGTATCGAGGTCGCAAGCCATCGACTCTGCAGAATAAGATCGTTCCCTATCGGTGCTCGTTATAATATATTATTATATATTTTCAACCTCCTCTACGCGCGCCCAACTGTGCTGCACACGACGTCGATGTTAAATGGACATTTAGACACGGGCGTACCACCAGCTGCACTCGTATACACAATATAATAATATATACCCACTATTATCATTGATCTTTCGGATTATATGTACACAAACACATTTGGTCACAACGAATTATGTGTGGTCGGTTCGGTATAAACAGCCCCGCGCGATTTATAATTTTCTTTGCATCAACGCCGAATCGCACACATATGGATACCATATAGAATTTTATTTTCAAAAGCCATGTCATCGTTTATCATCTGTAGATCGTTTCCTCTGGTAGAATATTTTACTCCGATTTCGTTATTTTATTTTATTTATTTATTTATTTTTTTTTTACTTTGCAGCAACCCTAATCCTTATATAGTTGAAGATATAGTATTAATAATGTATACCTGGCCGATATTTATATAACGTCTAATCCTCTTTCCCGAGTCCTGTGCACTCTACGTAAATAAAATATAAAATACGAGAGGTATCAACAATAAATATTATGCGTATTATAAAAAAAATATTTTTAAATTATTTTGATAACGACTATTGTACGAATCCGGGTTGGTTACAACTTAAAATACGATAATAGCTATAGATACGTTTAAGAGACTTTTACTTCTTGCCGGTAATTGACGATGACGACGAACGTCCGCGAACGAAAATGTGTACCGACCACGCGAGTGCAAATTTCATTTTTTAATTTATGATCACACAACCTCCCACGAACGCAGTGTAAAATTTTAAATATTCCATGTAATTTATAATATATTATAATATATACGATGGCTGATTCTCAACGAGTGTGAACATGTACACTAGTGAAACCCGAGATTTTTACACAGTAAGTAATAAGTACTAATTACACATACTAATATTACTAGTCGATTATAAATTATACACTATGTGTTCCCTACAATTTGCCTCAGCATATATATATATTATACGTAAGAAATGTAGACTAAAACACGAAAAAGTTTTTTGGGGTTAAATATATCAACATTCAACCTTCTATATATAATTTATACACGCCTTTATTAAATTATATGTATACAGTATACCAAAATAGCTAAGTACCAGCATAATAACAACAAAATAAGGTTCGGATTTTTTTTTTTTTTAATCCGATCCTATAACTGCATTACAGCTACGTTATAATATGTGATTTAATTAGAAAGCCACAGCCTATATCTTTATTATGTAGGTATTGGCAATAATAATGTAATGTTTCTCATAGAAAATCGTATTTTTAAATTCTATTTCTGATATTATTGTTGGTACATACTATACGGATCTCTATGTATATATTATAATACATGTACTTACAATAAATTACTAGAATGCAAAAAAAACACAGAATTGAAACGTATACGTATATTTTTACGCGGTACGACATTCCACTTTAATTACGCACAACAATAATATGTTCTATACAAATATAATATAACTATGATATCCCTCCATAGCGTAAGTACTATGTTTTGATCAGACGTGGCATGCACCCACGGCCAAACTCGGGATTTCGAACGAACGCGCGTGACGCGTTTTATTTCTACCTACAGAGAGGAAACATATAATAGTAATAAAAATTAATAAATACTCGTCCTTATTTGTTGCGAGACATGTAGACATCACTTCAAATTTCATTGACAAGTCCAATTTATATTCAGCTTTATTACGTTGTTAATTCGGCGGAAAGAATCGCTTTAATAGGTAGGTTAGGGTTAGGGTATCCATTGAAATATGATATAGTATCATCGTTCAGACGAACCGTAATGACATTAACTATTTGTTTAATATATCAAATCAATTAAATTAAACGGAAACGCGTAAACATATAAAATACTATACAATGTTGTTTTATTATTTTAACTATAAATTAACTATTAAGTGTGATATTTATACTTGATGTTCAACTGTATTCCCATTAGTTAATAAGATTGTTTGTGGCATAATAATTAGGAATGCGAAGCGAAAGAAGCACGACGTATGGCTTATGTAATATGCCTCTGTGGAATCGTTGATAATAATTATATCATAAACTATAAATAAAATATAATGGGTAACCGAAATTTGGATTGAATAGTTGTATATTGACAGGTAACTTGGTGTATCAAACAAATTGCACCTTAACTTTTTTAAAGTAATACGAGAACAGAACTGAAAGTTTATAGCTAGTCATAAAAGTCTTGTGAATTTTCAATTGTTTTATTGATTTCCGAATGTTTTTTGGACTTTTATAATACATGTGCGATATTATGATATAAACTTGTGTACTATAGTTACCAATCATAAATTTAATTCGTAATTTTTGAAAAATTGTATTTATGTACAAGTTTACTGTAGCGCAGTGTAAAACAAATACATATTATATCATACACCAGTCATAATTGTTAAGCGGTTTATTACAACTATATAAGCATATAATTAATAATTATAAAGATAATTTATTTATTATACACTTCGATCAACGGGGCGCGGTATACTTTAGTTTTGTTATAATTTATTCACATCACAAGTGGTGCTTTTTCGCCCTTTGAGTTGGCTTAGTCGTCCTATATCCTTTGCCGCTTACGGTGAACTCTGTCACGTATACTGCACCCTAAACAACCCTTCAAAATGATAAACGAGGGACGGGACCACGCGCGACAAGGATTGCCTGAAAACAATTTGACTGGAATTTATCGGGGTCTATACAGAACGGTTAAGCGATTAAACACGTGTATAATGTTGCAAGGTCGTGTAATATACATAAACATGGATTTATTGGATTAACAATCTCAAAAGCTGCAGTATTATATGTATTATGAACACATGAATAATTTTTGTATGCGCAAAATCGAATAACGTTCGGGCGAGTCAAAGAGTTTATTGAATTGGTCGCATTTTTTTTTATTTTGTGTGTTGACTGCAACGATACACAGATATGGACCAAAAATCGGTCGTGTGTGTTAAAAGTGGTGGTTATGACGGCCAACGGCCCGGCGGGTGGGAAAACACAGACGCAGGTGACCGCGGTAATCGACAAGTGGTATTGTATGTATCGTCCGCGTGCGTGTGTGTGTTCCGGAGGACATCGGCTGCACAGTATAAGTATATATAATATACCTATACCTACACACGAGTGTTTCACATAATACGAGCGTGGCTACAATAATAATATAATACGAGTAGTAATGCGGCGTGGAGGACATAATATAATGATATATTAATAATAACAATAATAGTAATAATATGATGTTGTGCGCGACACGTCCGGCGGTGGAATCACGTCGTATTTTTATTATACCGATGTACGTATAGTATTATATATACTGACGGAGATCGCCAACGACGAAGCGCCAAAATCGCCGAAACAGATGTGTTAAATAATATAATATTTATTCTCGTCACAGCACGGCGAACGTCGGCTGTCTAAACGGTATATAATATCTGCAGCGCCGAAACCGGAATGGTCATTATCCGTCTATTAGGTACCTACGAACTTTCCGTTTTTCAAATGTATATTAGAACGAAAACCGCGCGTCGTGTATTTTAACAGGAAAAAAAGCGATCGTTTACGGTATCAGTGACCGTAACACTGGTGCAATCCGGTTTATTTGGCGAAAAATCAGCTAACGCGTTTTGTACACCCTATTTTTTTATTAATTCGAACCGACTTCTTTAACGATATTCGTATTGAGCAGAAACAGGTATAATCGTATTAGCCCTTGAGTAGTCTTAAAATAGATTTTGCGAAATTATCAGAGGCAAAGATGGCATAATGGGTATGTTTAGAAAGGCGTGTTGATCTGTAAAATATAAAGAAGCCGCCCTAAATTCAAATGAAAAAAACTCATCTTATACACCGGACAGATAATCAAGAATTTAATTAAACAGTTGTAGTACTCGGGTTAGTGAAAATAGTGAATGTCCAAATAACATATACATACGTAGATACACGCCTAATCAAATAATTATTATAATTCAGGACGTCAAAACAGCATTACGAGGCAAGATGCACTACAATGAACGCGATCAAAAATGGGTGACTATACATTGTATACGGTTTAAAAATATTGATATTCCAAGAACTGCGACGGACACTAAGTTAACTGTTAAATAGGTATTATTTGTCTACAACGATGTGATGTGAAAATAATGATGCGTTATTTATAAGACGTTGAGGTAAACTCTTTCGCCGTGCTGTATTTCATCTTTTTTTGTGGCTATCTCGCTGGTTTATACAATTAGAATATCAGATTAATACATAGCAACTTAAAAAAAAAATCATAAACCCTAATCCGATAATTAAAAAAAAAATTATGTTAAATATACAGTATGCATTATGTATGAAGTCGACTACTAATTAAGAAATAATCAATTCTTAAATTCTATCGACAAAGAATAATTTTATTTAAAATTAAATGCATATATTAATTTATAAATGATTGGTATAAACGACTACTGGTTATATAATATAAATAAACGAAACGATCTTTTTTTTTTCAACTCGAACCAAACACATTACAATTTAAATTAGGTAATTCAAATAACCGATGGCGTTTTATGCAAAATGTGTGTTCGCAAAAAGATCGTACAAGTTAACTCGATCCGAACGCAATATAATCTTACCGCATCGCGTTTATGAATTTCAACTGAAATATTTATACATAATAAATTTTTAACTTTTGATACCTATTAATTAATGGCACCCGAGATAAATTATTAAGCTTGTGCCGATTCGTATAGGTGCAACAAACATCTTTTATAATTACACTTCCGTTATTTTATTTTTATTTCGTCCAGTAGGTATATTTTAATTCTAGAAAAATTACCCTCCGCACACCAGCACCTATGTATAGCAGCTCGTCGACTTGGAGTACCGATGTCGTCGACCAAACGAACGTAGGTATTACGTTATACATGGTATGTATATTTGGGTGAATGCATTCCTCCGTTCGATTTTATCGTCACTATTCGGTATAATACGGGTAATAATGATATTATTATAATACGTGATGGTCCATCAGGTAGGTTAATCAGGTATATATACGTTACGTACGTCGGGGACCATTTATCCTCGTTAAGTATTTTTTTTTTTCTTCGCTCTGTACGCGCTGTAGGTATGCTCATACGGCGCAGGGGACTCACTCACCACCGGTGAAAATATCGTGTCGTCTCGCGATAAACACCGGCCGACACGCGGTTAATTAGGTTAAAAACAACGAAAAAAAACTCAAACTCTCGTTTCGGGCAAACGCCACAAATCGTGTGATTATGTCTCCTACCGTGCGTTTAGGTACGTTTACCGATCACGGCCGAAGAAACGTACGTCGGGTCCTGGTATAATTATTATAATATCATGGGTATGTGTACATAATATGTATACCTATACGTCTTCCCATTTTTCGTATCGCGAGGTTCGATCGTCGCCACTGCGGCAGAGATGGATCGTCCGCGTGTCTGACATTATTACAGTAATATACGCCACGGCTCTGTAATGGACGACCGGCACACGACACACGACAGCGATACCTAAGCGGTATTATTGTGGGTACCTTGATTTTTTTCCTCGTTCATACAGCATTATGTTATTATAGCGCATTAAGTTCACCGTACCGCGGTCGTTACGACGATGATTCGTTTTATCGATACCTCTCATACCTACGTACGTATACACACCGCACACGCGGCCGAATATCTTTCCGACGTCAGCCGCGGCACAAACCTGCAGCCTTATACCATTATTACATGACTCACGCGCCGATGGCATAATTTACGCCATCGTCGTATATGATCACACGGCAATATCAATGACTGTACGATCAATCAACAACTACAAACTGTGGGTTTGGAATTAAAGTTTGGTCAAAAATTATTGGAATCGTGAAAATACAACGCGAATTAACTATAATGAAAATTGAGCGCTAACATTCGCACGTAAACGTAATCATCAGAATATATTATCAGTTTGGCTGAAATCGAAAGCAAATATAGGCCATTTTTGAGTCGAATGGACAACGTCAAAATACACAACGATAACGTGACCTACAACCGCTGTAAGTGAAAAAATAGTATACTGTGTGCTTTGTGTCGAAAGAGGAGGTTCTCTTGGACCGGAAGGAAAAAAACAAAAAAAAAAAAATACAAATCTCATTCGTAATAAATTAAATCCTTTAAACGTCAACTAAACAAACCAGGACAGTGATGGATATTATGACGGATGGCGAGCGTATACCGCACACGTATACGTATTATATTTATAGACGTCACCGTCGGGGTGTTGGTGGCGATCCGGAAAAATGCGACCGACCGCGCGTCGGCGTTGCAGTACGAAAACCGTCATCGCGGCGTGACGCGTATATTATACGACCCGGTATGATGCGACACGTTGACATATTATCATCGACGACAAATACACGATCGAGGAGAAAATCATGATATAATGTATTATGTTATTATAAATCAGTTATATATGTATATATTGTTTCCGTCCAATTAAAACACGTCGTGTGTGTGTACGATATAATGTTTTTGTTGGACGAAACGCGCATGTGAGTGGCGTAAGGCGGTGACGTTGGTGGTCGATAGAGGTATATAAGCCGTGAACGTTTTGCTCCGAACACATTAATATGATATACACACACGGTAACAGTGTGTTGCGGAGGATATTATAATGTATTATGTCTCATGTGTGCGAGCGTATATTATACCTACTTAATATTATTAATGATAAAAAAATTAAAATTTAAAAACAATAATAAGCTGCGTTTTAATTAATGCGAAAAATCCTCATAAAATAACGTCTTAAGGTCGGAAATTAAAAAATAAAAATCACGTATTTATGTTTGTGTGTGTCGTATAGATATTTTTGACTTTTTTTTTGTATACGTAAAAATTATATTATTATATGTCCGATGTGTGTGTGTGTGGTGTTGTACGTACACCTATAAATCTGATGTATATTACAATAATATTACACACGTAGAATAAGCTCTATAGTCGTTAAATTTAATTATATAATAAAAAACATGATATAAGTATTAAAATAAAACACGCGCGCGGTTTTATAAACATATTTATGTGTTACAGTAAAAGTCTGATCACCGGTAAAAAACAAGGTTTTACAAGTAATTGCTAAAATTTACTGCATGAATACATTCAATAAAAGATCAGAACGTTTGATTTTTTCCGGTTTTTTTTTTTTTTTATATGTAATAAAAACGTTTAGTATGTTCTAGGATTCTACAGATTTAGTCAGTGAAAACCGAAGAACGAATTTAATTTTGTAATGAAATGACAAATAATATACTGATAATTCCCATTATTACTTTGCGTCTTATGATTATTATTTGTTTTCTTATCGATGTTTTTCCCATTGAGAATTTTCAATTTCTATTTCTACCACTTCATCAGTATAAAAACTTTTATAATTTATATAATAATTATTATGGACCTATTATTAGTTTGAAAATAATATCTGTGTGGTATATTTTTCTAATTATTACATTCTTATTTAACTTTGGTCTTCATAATATAATAGCTAACTATGAAAAGATTTACGTCAAGCTATCAATCAACTTTTATTCTTTGGTGGGTAAAAAACTATTTAGCTGTGATTGTCAAAATAAATGTGCCACTAGAAAACGTAAATGTCACCATCCAATAACCGTTTTAACTTGAAATATAATAGTCAGTACAAAATAAATAAATAGCTATTTATAATTTTAAGTTCAGAGCGGCGATTAAATTGTAAATTAGGTACTAGGATGTAATAACTTTTTAATAACATTACTAGTAAAAACCTTAATAATTAGACTTAGCTTATTTTATTAATAATCGAACTTTTATTGTAATCACGGGATGTTTCACGAAGTACCAATCAAACCATAGAAAACCGTTTACCCGACTATTTTAATAGGTAATACAGATTTACGATAAGTACGATACGTTTTGTTATACATACAAACTTACAAAAGATATTTTTCGTTTTAAATAAACTATTAACACCTGAAAAAATTCTAATACTTATATTTAAGGCTCGGATTTATATGTATTTACTATTTATATAACTAAAGTATGAATTTATACAACAAAAATATGTGTTTAAAAAATTCAAAATATGTTTTGAGGAAAACGCAATGAAAAAAATGTTTGAATTTAGCTTTCTATTTTTGTTCTCTTTGTGCTTATAAGTTAGTAAATGTTGTGTTACCTGAAACCATTGTTCAATTGATATTGATTTTTCTAAAGCAGTACAACAGAAAATTTGATCATCACTTTGTTGCCATAAATTCAGATAACCATACATTTGTCATTAATGGTTTTAAGACTTAAATAAAGAATAACAGCCACAATAAATTCGTGGATCACGTACTATACTGCAACTCATCGCAGTGTTCTCTCGTTCGTTGTTTAATACAAATTTGATAATCTTTACATACGATAAGGTATCTGATATTTCAGCCAATAAAATCGTATCTTAAAATAATTTTAAGGTATAATAATAATTGTAGGTACTAATGTAGAACACATAGAGTGCCACAATCGTCAGCGAGGTACTTGGAATAGCCACGTCAAAAGTACTTCCGGTCGATACCGCTAGATGATATTATGTAACAAAAATCATAAGCGATGTTGGTTTACTTAATGTCTTATGATAAGCTTTCAATTACTCCGAAGGAAACACGGTAAGACAGAAAAATTGTCTATGTATATGATAAAATATTGATAATTGTGAACAAATTTATCACTTGCCGAAATTATTTGATCATGTCATAGTGCAGTGGTTTTCAAACTTTTATTATATACGGCACACTCACCTTTTTCAGATGAACAAAATTGTTTTGAATTTATCATTAATTTATTTTCTTATATCACAATTCAACGCAATCGGTAATTTATAGAAAAACCGCGGCACACTAAGCCGATACTCGCGGCACCCAGCTTGAAAACCACTGTCATAGTGAAATATGTAGGTATTACATATAAATCCGAGTCCTATTAATGATGATCGTCCTAACTCCAGACTATGTAGTTATGCGAGCCAAGATTGTTCAGACGATTTACATAAAAAATAAGTTGTGTAATTATGTAAAGAGCAGTGGCTTTTTTATTTAGAAATTTTATATGACAGTTACAAAGGTGATTACATTTAATTTAATTGTGTAATTATAACTATGAAGATGTAAAAATATATACCTATACAAACATATATATATATATATATTTATATACAGGCACTTATCTTAGTTATGTATACTAAGTTTTTATGGAACTAGGATCGAGGCCCCCCACGATTATAATACCATAAATACACCAGTGACGTATAGAATGAAAACAATAATATAACTAAAACATGTCATTGTAGCGATTAAAGAATTAATAACCTTGATTTCGTTTTGTGTGATGTTTATAACCAACGAAAGAGTAAAATTTAAAAGATCTCAATACCCAGTTGTTGCCCGTTTAAATTTTTGATCTAGAATCAAATCTGCAGAGAAACGTTCTGGACTAGAAACTGATTGTACGTATTTGATACGTGTCCGAGATGGTAAGATGGGTTACAAATTACAATATGGTCAACGATTAAACGTAAATTATTTTTACCATATTTTACGATAACGTAAATATAAGTTCAAGTGTAAAAATAAATACTCGTAAATACAAGTATTTCAACAGTTCGTACGACTGCGCGTTATGTTATAGCTCATTCGCGCATTACGGGAGTGTGGAAAAAAGCTCCCGGGACTTTAGAGAACGGGAGGAAAGCGTGTGTCGACGTGTCGGGCTCGAGTACGCACTTTCGGTATGACACGTGCGGTGTAGGTGCGCCGTTTCTGTGCAAGCGGATTGTCGCGTATACAACAAACGGAGAGTGAGCGAGACGACGGTATAACACGACGGTGGTGAGAGAGTCGACGATACTCGAGAATAAGAGTCGGACCGCGTCGAAAACAAAATAAAATATTACAATCATTTTGACGCGGGTGGTCGTGTGCTGCGCGAGCGTCGTAGTTAAATCGAAAGAGGAAAAAAAAATTGTGCGGACGCGCGCAGACTTAAGGGCAGCGGACGACGCGCCGTCGGTCCGCCGAGCGAGGATATGGCTCTCGCGCGACGCGCACCGGGCCGCGGCGACTTTTTCAAAATATAAACGCTATAAATATAATATGTACGTATTATAACGTCGCGTCGGCGTGCGCGCGCAGGCACCGAGCGAGAGAGTCGCGCGGCGGCAACAGTAACGCGCGCGTATTATACATATATATATGTACCTCGACGCAATAATAATAATAATAATACGTACGGCGCAGACGGCCGGAGGAGACGGAGCGGCGATCGTAAACGGGGCGGGGGGGTCTCGACCGCCGCACACATCCGCGCGCGCGGCTTCTAATGAGGTAATGTTATGAAGGAGTTAGCGATGTGACATGGGCACTGTGGTGGGTCCGGCAGATCTGATGTCTCTATTAGGACCTCTCTCCGCGCCCGCCCCCCCTCGTCAGCAGCGTGCGCGTGTGTGTGTGCGCGCTCACGTCTGTTCCCCGCGCGCGCGACGTCCGCCGACGACGTCGATGACTGCGACTGCGACGACGACGACGACGACTACGACTACGGACTGCGGAGACGGCGGCGGCGGCGACGGCAACGAAAAAATACTCTCTCGACGGACCACACAACGCGGTCGTTGGTCGATCACAACGCCGCCGCCGCCGCGTTAACTTGCCGTTCGTCGCAGTCGTCGTACTATTATATACACGTCTACGCACGCACACACTTGGACTTTATATTATATTATACGACGTGTACACGGCTATTTTATTGTGGTATTTATTTTATATGGACGGTCGTCTTTGTCGTCTAAATAATCGCGAATACTATTATTATTCTTAAACGTCCGTTATCAGTGTGGTCGGGGGCACTGCGATCGGACGAAAACGGACGACCCTCTAGAAGAAAAACCCGACGTTCAGACGTGGGGAGGTATTTTACCCGCGCGCGAAACACACCACCATACGTCGCGATAAATTGTTTAGTCTCGTGACCTCGTTAACATAAAAAACCGCGCAGCCGGTCCCTCTTTTTTGTTTATGAGCCGCGAAATCCCGGCGACGACATTAATAATTATACGATTATTATTAGTTATTACGATTGCGACCGTTTCCGAAATTATTAATTACGCCGCGGGACGACGACCCGCGCGGGACCGGCAGTTGTTGTTTTACTCGTTATTAACGTCGTCGTCATCTCGTCCGCTCTTCCCCTCCCCACAACCGCCGCCGCACGTTAATACGTTTATAACGACGTGTACGTACACGTGTTTACAGGGGGATTAATCCCCACGGTAGTCACTTCGACGACCAACACGTTCGGTGTTATCGTTTTACGGCAACGCATACGTAGGTACTCGGACCCTGTATTTATTTATCCATTCAAATTTTTTATCGGTTAGTTCGTTTTGGAAGGTGGTGGGTTGTACGCTGGCGCTTTAGGATTGAATACACACGACCCAGTATAGACGGTTTAACTAATATTATGAGAAACCTTTGACGTCAAATTAAATTATAACTGTTTTTAGGTCACTCCAACTCGGGCGCATGTACGAATAAGACATGTAGGTATCCATCTGCGGTGGGCAAATTAAGTATAAAAATATACCAAGTAAAAAAAGAAAATTATACATGCTCGTCGTCCCTATATCCTATATGTTAGGTGTGTGTCATATACCGGGTTAGCCGTATCGTAATATATATAAAACCGCTTCGTTTTAACTCTGTTCACGATATTATTTGCAAATCACTGGTGGTATACACGTTTTTAAATCTGAAGACGAGTTTAACACCAATATTGTGTATTATATATTGAAATGGTATGTCGGTATAGGTGACTTTTGTAGGCTTTTATTACGTTTGCAGCTGCAGTACATAAAGGTAATATAGATCGTTACGGAACACTAGTCCGAATGTAACACGAATCCACAGTCTATATCTATATAGGTACATATAACATAAACATATTAATATGCTTTCGTAAGTATATACATACAATACACGACGCCCTTCACGCCCAAAAGACATAATATTGAGACGTACACCGCAGTTTATATTTTGGGTAGATACCGACACACGCTGCGATGCACAATAGACATTGCTCCCTTTTTCTTGTCCTCGGCGACGCGACGCCGTACGACAATAGCCTCCTATGCGTGTAAGGTACGCGTATATAATATTATAATTTTGTCAAACTCATCGGACCTGCTGCACATTATAGCGTTGGTTAAACATGCGAAATTTTATCGATTGATCATTTAGCAAATAATAATACAGATGTGTCGACATGAAAATACTATCAAAGTCGTTAATCGGTGTCCTGTGTTGTCTGTCACTCCTTCGAAACCATTAGCTCCGGGACAACGTAATAATATAATAATATCATAATTCATCATATTATAGGCGTCCACCTAATGAATTGAAATTAAAATAAATGTTCTTTACTTTGAAATTTGAATACAAAAAAGAAATGTAGGTAATTAATAAAATAAATACTTTAGACAGCACAATCAAAAATGTTACTGAGTCCTTGTACGATACCCATTATATTATATTATAAAGTTCCGATTATTAATTTATTTAAGCACTTGCATTTCAATTTTTTCGCATTGAATCATTACCGTTTTTCTCAAATTTAGATTCCGTCGACAAATAAAGTCGAAAATTACTACTCCTATAGTTACACATAGGCGTGGTTCCTACCACACACCATCATCTGTCTGCTACAGTGTGGCGGTTCAAAAGCCTGCGATCGTTTCATCTATACGAGTGTCATTGGTTTTGAATTCGGATTCGTGTTGTGCTAATCTGCAAATCCACAGCCACCGCGAGAGAGGTTATCGGCCCAAATCGATTTTCCCCGTCAGCGAACTAAAATAATATTCGTTGCGTGCGGACACGGAATCGGCCAGCGGGCTGACGGCCGGACGGGCGAGTAGATACTGACCCCACCGCCACCGCCCCGTGTGATTTTTGCCGTGTATACAAAATAATACGCCGCCGTACACGTCGTGTGTATTGTTTTTGAATTAACGATGACGTCACGACTGCGACGGCGACCGAGTCTCGCTCCTCTGGGGTTTCTTCGAAAATAATGATTGTTTCCAGTAAAACGGTTTTTAACGTCGCGGAAAAACGAAGAAAAACGACTTGTTACACTATAAGTGTCTATCGCTGTCGGTGGGTATTTTTTTTTTTACATTTTCCCCCCCGATCGTCAAACACGTTGTCGCCGTCGCAGCATAGGTACACACATAAGTCAGACGAGACGTGTATACTCTTTGGATTTAACGATTTATTAGTTCCGCGTGATTCTCTCTAGTGCGTACACCTCCTGTATATATATTTACGCGCGCGTGTGTGTGTATAGTGTGTTCTCTTGCAGTGCGGTCGTCCGATAATTTCAAGGATAAAACACTTTGAGCAATGCACGATGACAAAGCAAACTTTTCTGGATAAATCCTACGGTTTGATTTTTCTCTAGCCTACACCGCCCATCACTCCCACCCCATTTGCTCGCTCTGTCACCGTATCTTCTCACTCACTCGTCCTTTCTTTCTTTTTCTCTCTTTCTCACTCTCACGTCAAGAGTTTACGGATACCGGTCATAGATACTCTTCGTCGTACATTATATTATATTATGCAGAATGTTTCACCATGTCTGTCCGTTATTTTCTATTTAATAATGTTACTTTTGGTTCAGGTAAATAGTTTTAGTCGTATTACTTATTTCCATTGTAAGTATTTAAATAGTTATGTAAAGGTTTTAACGTTTGTACAAAAAGCTATGGTACGTGGAAGTAGATATTGCCGAGTGGTCGTGTACGCAGACAACTCAATTATATATTTATATCTAAATTAATAATAAATAACATAATATTGCACACGAACACCGATATTATATACCAACACTATTATTATTGAACTATTATTATTACTATACATATGCGCGTACATGACGTTTGATGATCGAATGATACACCTATTATACGTATAGAACTGTGTTGGCCTGTCAATATAAGTAGATAATCACTATTTATTAGATATACTACCTTTGTCGTATCACTGCAGACTGCAAGGTTATCTAGTAGTGCCCGCACAAGTAGAATTAATTCCTAGGGGAGACGAATCAATTTGGTTCGTTAAGATAGAAAAAAAATTGATTGGTACATAAATATATAGGTATACCAGTCGTTTATTAGGAACAACTGAAGAACTTAATCGTACAATTCAAATTAAATTCGTAAAACAAAATATTCTTTATTCTTTCGGTTTACAATTTATCCGGTGGTCTTCGTACGATAAATGCTTTTCATCTGGCTTCGAAATCGATACAGAAGTTTTTCAAACAAAATATGAAGCCCTGGTTTCCTACAACCATCAATTTCGTGATCACGGATGCGTAGTTGTAGGAAACCAGGGTTTAAACAACAACCGTAGAAAATAAAAGCCGACTGACGAAAACTATCATTACGCAATACTGCTCGTTGACCTTAAACGTCGCAATAAAATATAATATTATTACGTTTTGCACCGTTTCGTCGCGCAGTTTTCACGAATAAATAATCTCATCACGTTTAGGCGCCTCTCCGCGACGGACGTTCTCGAAATACCTACTCGATAAGTGGGACGGAGGGGAGGTGTGGCGAAAGATGTGCCCTTGAACTATACCTATCGTATATACCTAAAACACGGGGTCAAGATTCGTCGCGAATTTTTGGGACACGTCGGCGACGACTATATGCGAATAATCTCGTAACATATATGTAATATAATTTAATATTACTGCAGAGATCTTATTATAATATATTTATACGTATAATATTATACAAGTGTAGTACGATTGCGTTCGTGTGCATTATCGCGAGGCGTTAACGTGAAGGGAAGAGTACGTGTGTGTATCAGCATTACCGTAACGCATATATACGTATATCGTATTCTTATAAAAGTATGCTGTGCGTGTAGACGCGTAGTTCCTGGCTCCGAGTTGACTTTATACACACGACGAACAACTTATACTTAACTTGTTATTATGATTACCGGCGAAAAATCATTGTGTGTATCATTCGCGTGTCGATCGG
This sequence comes from Aphis gossypii, assembly GCF_020184175.1. Taxonomy (NCBI): domain Eukaryota; kingdom Metazoa; phylum Arthropoda; class Insecta; order Hemiptera; family Aphididae; genus Aphis; species Aphis gossypii. The sequence goes on from NC_065533.1 coordinate 29,916,874, forward strand.
TTATAGTCGATTTAATACAACGTAATTTCGTGTGTCTTCGTGTCGAATTATATATGAACAGTGAGCACCGTAAGCAGTTGTATAATTACACACGCATACAGATATAAACAATACGCGACATCCAGTAAATTACGTCGATATAAGTATGCCTCTGTATATAAATGTGTGCATGTCATACATATTATAGTTCTTTTTCTGTGTAGGTACACTTATAGATTAGTGTTGCTCGTGCGCGCGCACACAGCAAATGTACACACGATATAATATTATGTAGGTATATATTGCATAATGTGTGTACCCAAAGCCGATTTTACATTATAATATTTACCGGGCGGCCAACGTTATATAACATTGTATATTTGTATATTATGCGTGTACATCGCACGAGGAGGCGGTCTAGACCGTGACTGCTCGAATCCAGTTACACTCCCTTTTTTAACGAGCAAACTACCCTTAGTAGTACCCCCTCCACTAATTGCTCCACCAAGCCGTGACGTCGACGCGCGTACCGACTAGACTATAGTATATTACGCATATATACCTACCGTTAACGACACACGCGACTTGCACGAATAGTACTACCTATATACCTACGTCCTCTGTATAATACAAGTATACAATATTGATGTAAAAAAAAAAATAATAATAATAATAATATACAGTACAGGGAGAGTATGCGGGGGAGAGAAAAGAGTACCTCTGTGTATTTGTATGTCTCTTGTAGAATATATAATTATTCTCTACACTTCACACATAAATACTGAATGCCAGAATATATTATTTTTTTATTATGCTTATACGACTAAAACGCGTAAAACAACAACGCTACGTGACGTGTATATAGCTTATATAAGTGTATTATAGGCACCTATGACAACCCAAACAAACTCGGTGGCGCCACACTAAAAAAAAAAAAAATAAAAATAAAAAATTAATGGTTCAAAACTTTAACCGAGAACCATCCAACCACCATACCTATCGATCATTACCTATTTGAATAACCGATGGGCTGACGGCGCGCGGCGTCAGCAATGTTTTTTTTTTTTTTAACTATATAGTTAGAAAAATATTCAATGTCCAATGGCAGCAAATACTTCTATAGAAAACATACATGGACAAAAATAATAGTAGAAAATATATATTTTTCGTCCAAACATTATGTACATTTCGTGTAAATCACGACTGCATTATAAAAAGGACAAAAATACCTAATCGGCGTGCGGAAAATAATGTTTAGTTTATCGTGTACGAACAACATAATATAGCGTGACATGATCAACTTTTAATTGAGTTATTCCATGTGCACTGGTGTACGATTTCATTTTGTTACCGTCGTATTATAATATATTATTATTAGATACAATTTGTACGTATTATTGTATTAATTACATCCGGTATGCAGTATGATGGCGGGTTTTGCGGAAAAACCACCGTATTACGAGACACGATTAAGCCGTATATTAAAAAATGCATACGACGAATAATATCAAATAATAATATAATAGTATACAGAGTGTCACACTGTATTTACAATTTTGTCCTCGTACATTACTCGTTCGCCTATTTATTTAAAACCAACACCTATCTCTTGACTAAACTTGGTATACTTATAACTATATTATTTTAATAGATATATTTAACGGATAACATAAAAATAACTAGGTAATTTGTAAAATATCTTTTAATTTTGTTGTTTTAAACTGTAGTATACCCAATGCGTCTTGATAATTATTTTAAAACTGTGAAATCTCTTTATATTAAACACATTATTAAAAATCTTATTTCAAAAATTTCAATCACTAGAAAAAAAGTTGTTTATATATTTTTTTATGTTTATAGATTTAGATCTATAAGTTCGAAAATTACAGATGAGAAATTCCAATATCGCGGTAAGTACACTGCATATAATATGAGAATATAAAACACTAAACTATATATCCCATGTTCCCATAGTAAGTTATTTCAGTACCTATTCAGGCACAATAAGTATTATCTGTCTGCCGTCATATATGATAGGTAGGTAACCTAGTAATTATAATTTATATAATAATCATAGACATGCCACATGCCTATCATGTGTGACAGCAGACAGACAATACCTATTGCGCCAGAGTATACTGAAATAACTCACTATGGGACACATTTTAGTATTTTATATTCTTATATAGGCACAGGTATACTTAATACTTGTTGTAGTATTGGCATTTTTTATCTACTTATAATTTTTTGGGACGAAAGTAACGTGACGTAGCTGCGGCTCGAGTCCTTAGACGTAAAACATGTAAGTATAAATATTACACACACACACAGTGACTACCTCCTATATTATAATATACGTTAAACCAACGTAATAATGATAGATATATGACTACAATAATACGATATTGTGATATTATTATAAGTAAAAAAATCGATATTTATAAATGCAAACAAACATATACGCGCGCCAAACAAACATTATTACATTATTACAGGCGCGTTGGAAATCGAAGAAAAATCGTTACCCGTTTTTTATACACGCGGTAATATGAGAACGGGTAGGTAAAAACGCGCTACAGCACACGATATACATTATTATTATTATTATTATTATTTCGTCTTGTGTAATGGAATTATTTATCGTTTTTTATGCAAAACTATGTCGCTTTCAAAACGCATATCAACACGCCCGCTTTATAAACGAAACAAAGACTATACGGCGTTATAACACACGCATAATAGGTATACAATGGTGATTTTTTTTTTTTTTTTTTTTATTTATACATATATATATATATAAACATTTATACCGTTCAAAGCCGGGTCAGGACCCCGAGGACTATAATATTATATATATTGTGTATAATATATACTATATATAGACAAATCGCGCAGTGAAATAACGCCGCAATCTGCCTGTATAATATATTATGTGTATTAAACGTGTGTGTTCGCATTAACGATACATTATAACGTGATATGTATTATTATACGGCATAGATATACCGCCGTGGCCGATCCTCTCACCCTCGTCCCGTGGATATAATATTATTAAACTGCTTCCCCGTGACAACACGATCCGACAATCCTCGAACACATCACTTGCAACCACAGCAGCTATATACATTATGGGTGATCCCTTTCAACTCTAATTTGTATTATATACATGCGTATGTATAACACCACTACGTCGTCATGTCCATGGCTTGGTACCTTGCACATTTTATCGTTATTCTACGCACTCCTAATACCTCGCAACGTTGTTTGCAAGTAGATGTGAAAAAAATCGCTCAAAATTATAGAATATCAATCCCCAAATACGGTACTTATAGTACCGTGCATAAAAATTAGTGCAGTGTTCGTATATGGTTGTATAATAAATTAAAATATTATATATATATATACGGACCGTCGATGTTATTCCGTTTAAAAACGATTGTTAAACCAAAAATAATAATAATAAACAAAATTTATAAATATTACTGATCGGTACATTCAAATAGATTCGTATAGATTTTAATTATCTACGTATTTTATGTAAATTTAACAGTAGGTACTATTCCTATCAAACGTACTTCATTAGTTCTTGGTAAGACCACGAAAACAGTAAATACTTTCGTTTTCAATTGGGATATGAGAGTGGTTAGTAAAATGACTAGTACCTAAAATATTTTGAATAAAAATTTCGAATTAAATTAAAAATAGTTTTTTTCTTAAAGTTTAAGATGAAAAACACTTGTTTCATTTTTGTATAAGGTAAACATAAAATATGGGGCAGTGCTCTGCATTGTTTATGTATAGGTAGGATGTATAGGTACTTCTTCACATCTTCATATATCCTTACATCGAATATATAGGTAGGTAGAAATAGGTACGTCTTTTTTTCGAATTAAACACCGTCGCGTCGTCTGGTAAAACACTCGACCGACAAGTGGACGGTGAAGGGGTTATGTGTGTGTGCGTAGTACGTAAGTGTTTGTTTTAGCGTGGAAACGTTTGTATATATGTACAGAAACTGTATACAGACTACTTCGTTTAAGCGAGTGGAAATACTCGAAGGTCACTATTCACTGCCTTACATACATTTTTAGGCTCCTATGGGCGCATATGCTTATTTATAAATAATAATATATCAACTCCTAATAAGTTTCTGCGCTACAACAGTAACACAGTTGTACTAGGCCATGGATCGGCAACGAATCTGAACTACACAGCGCAGAAAACTCAAGATGCATATCGATTTATTATTATACGATTATCAATAAAAAAATTCTAAAAGTATATTATATTATAGACTCCGAAACGAATAAACGCGACGCATAATTGCGGTAATCACGGTAAATACCTAATATATACCTATCAGCTATAATGGGTATCGAATCCTACTGCCTCCTTCCATATATCAAAACATGGGTCCCGTTTGAGCGTTCGATTATTATTTTCAGCGATATCGTATAATAATATATGAACGTTTATTTTTTTTCGATTTCGCTGCGTGTCTGTACCGTAACATTTGTAACTCGCATCACATCACGGCCATAATAATAATATATAGTTGATATCGTTTGTGCCAGTAAACGATTGTTAAACCACGCAATTATTCTAAATAAGTACGTTATAATTTGCATTTTTGTTTGTTTTTTTTTTTAGCGATACGCCTAAGAATGAAAATCGTGTTAAATCGTCCAACGGGTTATATTTATTCAACAAATTGTCGGCGACAATATTATAACTACATTGAAAACAATAATATATGCGCGATATAATATAACTCGACTATAATATGCAAGTACACATACACACTCATACTTTATTTTCGTCCGGTCTAGTTCTCTCTCACGCACACGCGCTCTTCATATCTATCTCCGGTCTCTCCTTGGGTGGGAGCTACTCGGACAATTTATAATATAACCAATACGAATAAAAACAGCGACGGTATATTAGTTTGAAATTCATCGGCACATTAACGTCTTGTTTTCGAGACAGTAGTGGGTTTATCGCGCAGATGTATTATAATATACGCAGTGATCAACGCACTCGCTATACATTATACTATTTTAATATGTATTTATGTACGCGCATATTGATGTATTGTAATACTTTAAAACGCTTTTTAAGCCACTTATATAATATGGTGTGTCTATAATCGTTTTACCCGATCAGTACTAACGAAGACCAACTAATATATTGTGTTATAAATTACAAGAATTACGGATTTCGAATTTTGGAAGCATTTTTATTATTTCTGTCGGTCTATATACGGTCGTCATCCGTCATTTGATTCACACTATCGGTCGATTTTACGGATTACGATTTCATAACAGTCGTGCAAAGATTTAATAGTCATCGACGAGCTACCGCCGAGCCGGTACTTTTCGAAACTGATACTACCTATATATACTTATACGGTATAGGTATGTACGCGCAGGTACACATAACACACGATTCCGTATCTACGGGTCAATCGCGTCTTTTCGATTACAATACTATACTATATATATTATATGTATATAAATAGAAAAATTATTCTCAAGTGTCCAGCAGCAGCAGAAGCAACGGTGGCGATCCGCCGAGTGCTGCAGCAGTATAGGTATTATAATATACGGTACACAACACACACGCACCGGAGACGGTTTATAATGTACACACACACACACACACATAATATATAATAATAATATAATATAATACACGTATTATATGAATGAGCGATCGGCAGGTAAATCTCGGTCTGGTTAATGGAAATCGGAATGAACCAAAACCAATAATGCGTTTGGGTGGTCCGACGATCACTTGTAGCGCGCTCACGCGCGTAACACTCGCACACGCGCACCGGCTCGGAGACACGGACGGACGCGGACGGACAAGACGCGCACACACACTCTCTCGCTCACGGGTAGGGGTACATATTATTACATACATTATATGCCGAAGCTGAGCTATAACATAATATTATACAGTATTTCGTTGTGTGTATAATATACGTTTCGTGTGTGTGTGTGTGTGTCCGAGCCGATACCGTTTGACCGTCTCGTGTGTATAAGTACGCGTTGTCGTCGTCGGATACCGCCGCCCCGGTCGTGGTATTCGGATTCGAGAAGACCTCAGTAAACCGTCTAAACCACACATTAATAATAATTATACTCGCGGTCAGTCACAATGGGCTGAGCGGGCTCTAATACGCCGCGCGCGCGAGCTCACTAAACATCTATCCGATATAATATGTGTGTGTGTGTGTAATATATTAGGTATGCATTATAACGCGGTGTGAGCTCGATTTGTACGCAGACACACGACGTTTTTTTTTTTAATATTACAGTGTTATTTACGCGTTCCGACAAAATATTACCCAAAATTATAATTATCGTTTTTCGAGGTCCTCGCCGCAGCATATAATATAGCATAGTGCGTACGTCGTATAAAATAGTACGCGTGAACGACCGATCGCAAAATTAAAAAAAAAAAATCTGAACGGTGTCGCTGCAGTAGCTCGGCGATGGAATACAATCGTTAAACTTTCTCAGTAACTCCCGTGGTTTTTCTCTTCTTCCACATTAATTAAACGTCGACCAAATCGATTCCGGTCCTCGCGCACTGCAGCAGATAACATGCGCGGCCTATGAAAGTCCTTTTTCGTTTATTTTACTTGCCGCCGCCGCATCATTAGCATAAGTAGTCACTGCGTATATGGTATATGCTGCTGGTTGCTTTGACCCGACACGTATTATATGCACGAATTAGATCTTTTTTACCCGTATACGATTTAAAAAAAAAAAAATTATTAAAACGAAATCAACGTCCTATGCATATAAGAATCTATTTTATATCGTCATCATTCATCATCATCGTCATTCGATGTGTGACGGTCGATGCAGACGGCCGTAAAATGAATTTTTCGTCAGTTTTATAATAGGTTTATATATATATATTATATATAGGTTATAGTCGCTACTCGCTATAGACGTTATTATTTTGTACGACCACGGCGTATCGTCGGTATTCTGATATGATGTATCATCATTTTATTATAATGATATGATAATGTGTTGTGGATTGGTGCCGCAGTTATGGTAATAAAATGTGATAATGGCTCAACAAAATCAATAATAAATTTGACTTTTTTTTTTTAGAAATCGAACAACGTTCTGGGGTTTTTGCTTAATTTGAAATTTCACTTTAAGGGTCAAAAGCGACAGGGGCCTAGCTAAATCTGAAAACAATCTAGTAAATAATTAGGTGTACGAATAGAAATATTTTTTTTATTTGTAGAGCCTAATAGATAACTTAATTTGTTGGTTTGTTGTAACTTATAAGGTAAATAATAATCACAGTAGATGTATATGTATATAAATTATTTAATGTAGTTTAAATAGAATACTGTACTCGTATAGACAGAAATAAATAGTAACGTTGTGATCTCCATTTACAGAACAAAATGTCATTCCAATTTATTTCAAGAAATCGTATTTTATGTTGAGATAATTAAAATAAAACATAGGCACGTGTAAGTAATCACCATATTACGTAATACAACTCCGAGTGAGTATTTACAATAATTTATTATTCATAAATAAAAAGGTTTAAAATACACATTATACTGAAGGACCATCCTGAATTTTATATTTCTTATCTAAAAAAGTATCAATATTATAACTGTATAAATTTGTTGTATAATAAATTATTTTTTACTACTTATTAAAATTATTATTAATTTTTTCGATTTTTTATCAATACCACATTTTTATTTAATATTGTAATACAGTATATATTTCGGAAATTTCCATGCAGAAAATTTCAAATATACCTATACATTTTCTATTTGTATTCGTTTCTTAAGTTAGGTATGCAAAAAAAGGTTCCGAGTTTGCATAAAAATTTGCGTTTTCTATAATTTTTAGCTTTTTTTAATTTTTTTTTTACAAAACACTGATAGTTATCATTTTTAACCATAAAAAATTACATATTAGATTCAATACCACCCTCAAAGTTGAAGATTCAACTATATTTATCGAATACATTACACGCACACGCGCGCGCGCATATAATTGCAAAATAAATACATTAGTCGATACACAAGGTTAGTTGTTTTGTATAAACGCGTCTAGGTGGTATACTTTCTGTAAAAAAAAATACGCGATAGAAATGTTCATAATTACGAAACGATCGCCCGCCGTTGGATGTCGATATGCTTATATTTTCGATTGTAATCGCGTATAATTTAACATGGCAAAGCATTAATCACTATTGTAATATTCGATTGCCGAGCGGTGATTATATACCGTCGGCTATATTTGTTCAGGTATTGGGTATTGTAATATTATGCGTATAATGTATATACAAGTATGATGATTTGGACGTTCGACAAATGTCGTCGTTCCCGTTTGCCTACTATATAGTTAAACGAACTCGTTTGTAACCTTACGGTGCACGCCTCGGTGACTCGATATTCGTATGGCTATTATACGCGAACACGTTTATTATAGGTACAGCTGTAGTACGATTAGGTATATTATAATATATTATCATTTGTATAATAGTTAAATGTATGCTATTACACACATTAGTTTCGTTTACTTGTCTAATAAAGATATTATTCACAACTCGAAAATTGCAGCGACCGATAATTTAGTTATTGCGATTCAGTGATATAATATACCTACGTATAGTAGGTACTACCTAATACTATTATTGGAGCTCGTTGGCAAAGATTAACGGAAAAAAAATAACTTTATAGTTACTTAAATCAGTGAAATTGTGAGTTAATGCTCGAAGGTGACGACAGCCTAATATACGTTCAACGTACACAACATAATATATTATACGTATACCTAGGTAGCTATGTACCATATACGTAGTTATAATTATATTTTACATATATATTTATTTTATGTTCTTAATGATTATGAACGTTCAATGCTCCTTGACCATTGTTTGAACAATGGTTAATCTCGAGTAAACACAAACAAATACGCAAGTATGCGTTGTTTATAACCTACGTGCTATACTTATTATATGCACCTTTTTATTATATCTTATTTATGTATTCATATACGCACCGGTTGGCCGAATAATAAAATAATCGTATACATTTTTGCATTGTAATTTAATAGTAGAAAATAAAATGAAACATTGTGTAATTGTTTAATAGTCTGTTCTAAAAATGTCAAATATACCCACGTCAAGAACTGCGCAGTGTATCACTGTTATAACTCTACGTGTTATACGATTCTAATAGGCAATAATAGTTCTGCGCGGACATAAATCACTGGTAGATATATATGTTTATACCAAGAGTTACTTGATAATAATAATGAACACCGCATAATACATTGTAAGGTAAACTACACACACACGCGCACAGCAGTTCTTCATCAATATCGTTGCCCGCAAGCACTACTCAAGGACTTGACTACAAAACATACGACTCAACTGACCCATATTGTAGGTAATATTATAAATTTACTAAGTTTGTGAAATTGTACAGTTGTAATGCGCGTACTTCACCGAAGTCAATTTGAAAACGATCTACTTGATGATACAACTCAGTAATCGGCTGCATTAAATTGCGGCCGATTTATCCAGACAAGTAGACAACTATAGCCTGTAGGAGATGCTATTTAAATTATTCGCAATTAGCGTTCAGTGCGTGCACTACCCTAGCTACGCGGCGAAACTTACGTAAGAAGTCAACCGCCAATCGGTAGATAGAGAAGGTAATTTATATCTAGTAATAAGGTCAACAGACTTCCTCAGACAATTTATAACTGGAAAATAAGGTTAGTCTCCTATAAATAGTATCCCGTGAGTTTTTCTCGAAAAGGAAACGAAAATATTCAGATTTAAAAATAATGAATATTAATTGTTTAATTCGAAAACTATCAGAGTATTATTTAAATTCTCAAAAATTAAAATATAGGTAGATACTTCAATGATATGTATACAAAAATGTATGATGTACCAACAATTCAATACTGTTTAATCGACAAACTGACACTTCGGTGAAGTATAAATTAAAATTCATCAGTACATAAAGCATCATCTATATACAACGCGTCTATATAAACACATATGCAAATAGTAGCGTGTTATGCGTGTAATACATCACCAATAGTAAAAGATTTAATGTATATTAATATAACTATTCTACAAAATTATATTTATGCTTGTATAGTTGTATCTTATTACAGAAGGTACAATTGGAATTTTTTAACGTTTAATTGTGACAATCATTAATTTATAATGTCATTGCGTTTCATTTAATGTGCAATCTGTCCTTGAATTGATCATGCTTAATTATGATTTTATTAAATACGCTGATTATTATTATTATTTTTTTTAATTAGGTTTTTATCTTAATGATATTGTCTTGTTTTTATTCTATCATATACCTATTTATTTTTTTAACCTAGGGAGAGGGGTTGGTAAGTATTTAATAAATATCGTTGACAATAATAATTATTAATTCGTATACGAAATGACTCGTCGAAAGATTTTAGTTTCAATAATCAAACGATTAAACAAAAAAAAAAAAACCATTAGTGTGGGCATGTATTGATATTGTGCAGGTATAGGGGCGAAAGGGAGGAAGTATTTATCTGGAAGTTACGCTTACCGGAAGAAGGGCGATCCGAGTATCTGGTGCAGTACACCCAGGCCGGCCATTGTTGAGAGCCCTCTTTGTCGGCGACTGCGTTGATGGCTGCGTCTACGGAACCGGCGTTGGCGGTAACTTGTGTGGCGTTGGCGGCTACGGCAGCAGCGGTGCTGACGGCGGTCGCAGTCGAGTTGGCCGGGTTGACGCAAGTCTGCGAGTCGGAACACGACAGATCGATGGGCGAACTCAGCGGTTCGGTGGTGGACGACGACGAGGACCGTCGGCTGCTGTTGGATTTCTCGTGATCCGACAAAGTCGGGCCGACCGCGTCGTTGATGGCGGTGGCGGCCGCGCGAACCGCCGTGTTAGCGCCGGCGGCGTTGTGACCGAGCTGGTTGAGATGGTGCAGCTGATAGTTCAGGTGACTCAGACGGTCGATGTGGTTGAGGTGTTGTTGTTTATGTTGTTGTTGTTGGACGTTGTGATGGTGGGGTTGGTAGTGCCTGTGATGGCGGTCGTACGGGCTGAACGCCGCCGGAGGACTGCCGCCGGACGCGGTCAAGCTTCCGGTGCCGCCGCCGAATTCCGGTCGCAATATGTTGTCTATGCTGAACTTCAACGGGCGCTCGGCCGAACCGTTCAGACGACCGCCGGAAGTGGGCTGCACGCGGTCGTCGTTGTATTCGGTGGCCGAACCGTCGTCGCGACCGGCAGACTTGCAGCCGATCGATTGATCGCCGCCCCCGCTGTTCCGGCGGTGCAGTTCCATCGCCTGCATGGCCGCCGCCTCGGCGCACACGCTCTGCTGCAGACAGTTGGTCATCATCATCGTGTGTTATGCTATGTCTGTCCACCTGTTCCCACCTGTCTGTTCGTACGTCAGTTGCACTATATAAATGCGACGTGGTGTGCCTTATCGTCCGACCGCCGTCCAGTGACAGCGTCAACGACTGCAACGGTGATTCGGGTGCATCACTCGACGTTCGCGTTGGATCGAAGGTCCGCTATAACAACAAAATTAAAAGTTTATTGATATTATTATACGCATTATAAATTCATATACTCTATAAAAATTATGTATAGATTTAATAATTTGTCAAGTCTTATTTTCCTATTTATCGCCGCGTTATCTGCAAACTGACGAAATCTTGGGGCGGGAGCAGACGGCAATTACACATGGATCAGACCTTCCGCTCAACTCACGATTATCCGATTTAGTTTTTGGTCAATTATCAGTATTCTATAGCGTTTTCATTCTGTACCCACAAAAACTAGTCCGATTCAAAGGTCAATATTAGTATGTATAGAATATACATTGTGCTATATTAAAACTATTCGACATTAATGTACAAAAATTACAATGACCGTGTGCTGCTGTAGAGATACATAGATGACATGCATGCGAGAACGACGAATTTTATAAAACATCAAAAACAATTTCTGAGTTACACATGTATGCATAATATATTATGTATATGAATTTCAGAAAAACGCTTAAGACGATATTTGTATTAAATTATTTGTATTATTTGTATAGGTATATATATATATATATTATATCGTTGCACATTTGTTTTGATAATGTTTGAGTGACAAAAAATATCAAACGACTTCTAATTTCAACGAACGTATATTGAAGAATAAAATCTGAATGATCAATCGTGAGATCAGTATAAGAATTGTTCTATTATTACTTTCTTGTATTCCCTATTTTATATTTTAAATATATAGTGTAGTTAAGTCACTAGAGGTTAGAAACTAGGAATAAGAGAAAGATACATTTATCTTCCCCATTCGTATTATCATTTCGAAACAGTCCTTTTTAGAATATTTAAATGAATATCACAACCTTCACTTGCAAGCTGTGGCTATATTTATAGTCACTTTGAATTTGATAAAAATTAAAATCGTAAAAATATAACCATAGATATTTATTTTCGTTTGCACGGGTTAAATGAGAAATAATGTTTTACCACAAAGCTAAAATAACAACGGTTTATGTATTTTAATGTGTCATATATATTTTGTATTGTCTAATAGTTTGGTACCTATAATTAGATAATTAAATTCCATTTCGGTGTTTAAGCGCCGCACCTTTAACGATAAAGTCCATTAATTGTATAGGTATACCCACTTATAATAATGCCTACTATACATATTAATGCTATACATTGTAACATAAACTTAAATGATGTGTATACCTATATATTGGTAGTGTTACGTTGTTATAGTATTTGGCACGCAATTTTTTTTTTGAATATCGTGGAGGCCATGTCGCTGAAGTCATGGCGTCACGATTAGGTATATTATATATTATATGTAATGCTGATTTTTATCAATTTTTTTATCAACAGACCTCACTGTTTATATTAACATAATTATTGTAATTAATACATACAAAGCCAAAGCATACGTTGTCATCGCACTTGCAAAGTTGGCACCTTGTAAGAGAAAGGATTTATATTATTAAATAAAAAAAAAATACAAACACAAATCTGTTACTTATTTATTACCTATCAATTATAAAATATATACGATTCATATTAGGTAATAGTTGAAAAATATACCTAAACGCTAACAATAAAAACTTATGACTAATTTAATCGTGACTATATTTGTTATCATAAAAATATTTAGTAAAATGTTTTTTTAAATAATATGTTCAGTATAAATCGAGTACATCATACTCTGTTATATACTTAATATAATTTATTTAGTAGTTTTTCAGTTTTCTCCATTATTTACTATGATATACGAAATTTAATTTTTTTTTTTAATTAGTATATTAGTAGGTATATTTCATATCCAAGAGTTTTAACATTTGTGTAAGTATTATTATACTTCCTAAAGTACTTTTCAAAGTGTTATTTTTCGATATATATATCATTATAAAACGAGTTATGGCACAACCTCAATGTAGCTAAAAATATGTCCAAATAAATTTGTAGAATGTGAATAAAAAATTAATTCAATCTAAACGTATTTTTTTGATTACGGTCGACGTAGGTTTTCAAAGCAATAAATGACAAGCAGATCAACAATTTGTCATGCTTATACTATATAAAACGTATTGTATGCATATAAAATGATTTCGCCAGGATCCCTATAATAGTGCATCAGGTCTCCGAAAACGTGGAGGGTTCTGTTAAAAAATAATATATTTGATATCAATTCTGTCACAGGGTAGATTAGATGCACAAACCTATCCGACAAAAGAATTCGACATCGCACTAGAACCTGAACCGGTTTAAAAGGGTAACCTTTAGATGTGGTTTTTGACGTCGCTGGGTGGGATTTAAAATTTTGATTTATGAAAAAAATATTTGAGGGTAACGAATGACGATATAATGTATGTTTAAACACTGTGAAAGACTTTAATATATACATAATATTGTATAGGTATAGAGCATAATCCTATGTAATAAATATGATACCTATTATTATTGGAGAATTGATAAACATTATTATATAAGCTCCATTATAAGTGCGATAAATGCTAATAAAATATAATCAAACATGTATCTATTTTATCTGTCAATGTATTGTTGATAAATAAATGGTATTTATTTCAAATAGATAAACTAATTAAAAGGAATCCACATGTGTTGTCTTCGTCTTATAATCATACAACATGTATCAAATGGATTGGCTTATCATCAAACTTAAAAGGTAAAAATATATTAACTACATGTTTCTTATGGATATTCTACGATATTTTAAATTGTATTAAATTGTGTTTAATTATATGAACATTGATATTGTAATATTGTTATCCATTATATAAGGCAATTCTTTAACCTAACAAAACTCACTATTTAAAAATCTATTAAAGTTTTTGAAAATAACTTTGAAAAATTAAAAAAATATTCGAACTAATGGTTTTTTAGCTATTTATATTGGTGTAATAATATTAGTAATAGTACAGTGTTCATCTATGACAATGGGCTTAGAAGATTCGGAGCGATGGAATTTAAGCAATGGGTAAATCGATATGTCCATCAATATTAATAATGTGTAATAATAGTCCATAAGTTTAAGCACTATAAATCCAATAATATGACATTTATTTTTTTGTTTTTTGTAAAACCATTTTTAAGGACTAATATTATTATAATAAAAAATTCTTATTTTAATAAACAGATGTTTATATATTACCATGAAACATTCTCGAAAGAGTACATAATAATTTAAAACTATAAGATCTTAAAATTTAAAATCTCAAATTTTGAATAAATTAATTAAATGAAAAAATAGGGCGGAGAGCTGAGCATGTTAGGTGAATCATCCTGTATACGATACATATATACTATTATTTAGCCACGGGCATAATCCAAACCACACTCACATGCACACGTACACCTATACATACATATTATATAAGTACGAAAACAAAAACGGTATGCGCGCAAGTCGCAATTAATAGCTAATTAGTGCAACGGCGGCATATCTGTGTGTATAATAATATAACGTCTCTCGTTCATGTATATATATATAATGTGTATATAGCGACGCGTTGACGGCGAGCAATTAAAATAATCTCCGCATAGTCCGTAACAGCACTCGTCGTTTAAACCGTGTACAAAGGATATAAATAATACAGTAGTTATACGATAGGTGTGTGTGTGTGTGTGTGTGTGTGTATAAGTGCGGCTGCCGCTGGAAAGAAATCTGCCGGGAATGCCGACTTTTCGGCGGATTTTGAGCGGTAATAATTCGTGTACAGCACCCTCGCCGAGTTCCGTCATTGCAACGTTGTATATAATTATAGGTAAATACGCGCATAATATATTATAACACTGCACCGACTCGGAATCCTGCGCGAGTCCCGTGATTATAATAATATATTGCCCGACAAAATGTGGATCTCTTTACGCGCCCAGCTACTTGCATACGTGCATTATTATGCGTGTGGGGAAATTAGCCTCGGAATTCCGTAGGGAAACGGATGGGGGGGGGGGGGGGCAGGGACACGAGTGATATTTTAAACGTGCGGAAATCTTTTTAACTCGTCGTCTTGTATAGTATAGTTGGATCAATTGAGATACGAACATCACATTATTGATTGTTATTATAATTATAATATTATGTACTGATATTATTATATGTGCACTCGAAAATGACAAAATATGCTAAAATACAACAATGATTGTTAATATTTATAAAATTGCATTGCAAAGTTTTATAAGACGTACAGGTGTACCTAAAGTTTTATATTTTATTGAACGTACATATACGTATAACCTGTGTGTATGACACGTAAAATATATATACATTTTACGATTTTAACCTTACGTTGAATATAGCTCGTAGTATCTAGAAATATATTAGATATATTGTATATAAATTATAAATAATTAATAATTAAGGCCAATTTCGCGCGTTCATAATTTAAATTATTTAAAATTCGAGTTTGTTTTCCGTCGTCCCGCGGCTAACGTTTAAAATTATTAATTGTTAATTCATTCGGTCATTTATTGAGCTCGCTCTTCGTCAGCGACCAAACACGGCTCACGATCGCGTATATTATATCCTCAAACTGAGACATTACCGAGTGATTTAGTACTTTAATTATTATAATATACTTATTTATATAAGCGTAAATTTAAACCTTTGGACAAAATCCAAAATAAAAATATTAAGATTTCGGACTATGGGATTAGTGAATTTGTTTTGTGAGGATAATAAATAATAATGTATATTTCTATAATTCTGGTTTATAACAGGTAACTATATTATCTTATATTAATAATTATCAGAAAAACGAATCTAATTTTATATAAAATAACTAATTTTACGGGTTACGTTTTATTGCGTGCATAAATCATATAAGTAGCAATATATATTGTACCTATAATTTTTTATCTATATACATTAAAAATGTATAGAGGTACTTAATATGATGTAAAGAAAGAAACACATAATTTATAACTCATATATTAATTGAGTAATTTAGATTAACTAGATGTTCTGAAGAGTAAAATAAATTATTTTAAGAGCTATATAGGTACCCATTAAAGACAAGAAATATAAAAAATAAATCTTTTAAATAAAAACATTTTATGTATTATATATTATACCTATATTTTTTTTTGTATTTTACGCGTAAACTACTTATCAGCTATTTGTCAGTTTAAAATTATGACATGATTTATATAATATATAATATTAAATACGTTTTGTCCGCATAATTTAATATAATATAGAAAATATAGTTTTTAAAATTATAATAGGTGTATAAATCGTGCATGCACGTTATTTAATTTCAAATTCACAAAAGTGTACCTACCAAAGGTGACTAAAACTTTTCTGTATAAAAAAACACATTTATACGTACGCATTGTTGTGATTGCAATTGCTGCTTTTTCAAAATATTCAGAATCTAAAAAAAATGAATTACCTTCCTGTAATATTCACTAAATTTGTTATTGCATTTAAGTTACATAGGTACATCAGTATTTTTTTTTAATGTAACTAAAAAAAAAAAAAAATTATAATTTATCTAAGAAAACTTTTCACACTTTAAAAATAATATAATAGCAGGTAGGTAGGTAGGTATATTTTATGTGTAACATGGCACAGTTTTGCAAAGTTATTTATAATATTTTTTCACGTATTTCGGACATTAATAACGGATTCATAAACATAAAAGTTAACCGCTAAGATTAATGTATCAGTCACACACTGTCGCGTGTAAAAATTTTCAGGCTTATGTAAGTTCAGAGCCGGAATAATAATAATATACATATTGTGTTGTATCATATATGTATATACCTTTATGGAACTATATGAGCGGACCGACGAAACATGTATACCCACTTAATATTAAATGTGTTATAATAATATGTTATTCTTATAGTGTTGTGTGTGTGTGTGTGTGTGTTTTATGATTTTTATTTTTCAGCCGTGTCGTTTTGCGATAAAGGCATGTACATACATTTGCTTAATCTATAAGCGGCGCGTGACTTTACGGCGAAATTATTAATATCGCCGCCCAGCAGTCGTTACACGATGTATGCATATACTAATAATAATAATATAGTACATGTCCACATATACGAGCCAAAAAAAACGAATCGAGTTATTATTATTTTTTGTTTTATAAAATATTACTATAATTTATGGTTTGTTTTCGTTTCGTCCATCGCAAAGTCTGAGGCCGGTAGCGACGTCAAATAGTGTTAATATAATGTATCTAACAGTATAGTATTATTGTGTTATTCCGTGTACACGTGTACACGGTAGATATGTATGCAGACGCGGAGGTGTGTAATACTTTAGTAACACTAATAACGCAGCTATGACGATTTGCAAAAATAAATTCTCGACGATTCGTAGTGCTTTTTGATTAGTATTATAATAAGTGCTGCAGCGATATAATAATTCGTAGTTACAACGAACACCTATTACCTATAACGCTTAAGTTCACCATTGAAATACGATAAAGAAATCTGGAAAAAATATTTTTGTATAGAAAAAACCTAAGTGATTAAAAGTTTCTAGTAATTTTCTAAATATTTCGCAAGTTTTTTTTATTATACAACTATTTACATTTAAGAGATTACCTTATAATATTACAGCAGATATAGGTTCGAGTAGACCAATCAATTATCTGTATTTATGTACTATATACATGGGTACATTTCAGTTATGAATTTACCGAATATGTTGTGAATCGAAAACAATATTTAATACATTTTAATAGCAGAAACATAGCCAATTTGTAAATGGCGTAGGAAAAGGGTATTATTACATCGTATTAGCGTGTGATGTTACTGATGTTAGTGACTGTAACTAAGGGTATAACTTATACATATATGATAATATTAGTATCTACTACCTATAGCTGCATAGAGATATGATATTTTAAGAGTATATAATATATACACATAAAATATATATATATATATATAACTATATGGGAGCTTGTAGATTTATTATTATTATTTCATCCGCTGACTGAATTTAAGAAAATACATTATTTTTCGGTTGACACGTGTTGTGCCGACGACGACTTGTCTGTTCTCATTTGTGCCGTATAATTAAACACGAGTGATTATTCAAAAATATATATATTATAATGCATTAATAATATGATGTGCGGTCTCCCCCTCGTCATGATCGCCCACGTTTCGGATTAGCGGACACACGTCATCCACTATACGCGTTATACTACGTTTCAATTGTGGTGTATGGTAGTCGCTGTTGTAGCGGTTGTCAACGTATGTCACCCGAAACGTTATGAATAGCATTTACTCCATGTACTGATCTACACTGTATACGTGTAGGTATAACAATAGTATCCATATTATCCTCGAATTATAGTAAACACTATATTTAGAATATGATATATAAGGTATACATTATTAAGGATTATACATACAGCTAGGTAGATATAAATTATTCAAATTATTATCGGTACAATATGTGAACAGGAACATTAATTTTATGAGTGCAGCTGCAAAGTGATTTTGGATGAATTTCATATTTCTATGTAAAAAACATATTATATGTATACATATGATACCTATACTCGTTAACTGCAGTAGATGTATAAAATATGTTATGCAAGTACAATAATATGACATAATGTGTTCATTTTATTTTTTTTAAATCATCAAATATGTGGTCATTTTTTTATATGACTACGAGTTTAATTGATTTCGTATATTAAGATGTATACATTACCGAGAATATATGTATGTACTTAAAGTTCAATTAAATTTTTTATACAAGCAATTTTAAATATACGTTCATTTTTACTAGTATACACGTTTTTAAACTCACGCGTGTCTATATTACATACAGACACGACAATCGTAAATGTTTAATTAATATGTCATTTTAAATTGTTCATCTATGGACCCGCTATACAGTATACACACATATGGTACACAATAATATTGACAATATAATATAGTCAATAAATCAATATGTTTACTTTTCTTTGTTGTAAATAAACAATAATACGTATGACTTTATTTTTGACGCACAGGTTAAATTCACACAATAAAATTGTTTTTCATCTCTTTATATTTGTATAAATATATGCACCGCGTCAAGGGCTGGAGAGGATAACTGCTGGTCGTTTTCTATATTTTTTTTTTATACATATATATATATATATATATAGTGTGTGTGTGTGTGTGTGGTGTGTGTGTGTGTGTGTGGTGTGTGTGTGTGTGTGTGTGTGTGTGTGTGGTGTGTGTGTGTGTGTGTGTTCTAACTTTTAAGTGGTACTTTTTTGTAGATACTTACCTATAATATATTCAATACATTTGTTAAGTTATTATTTATTAAATAACAATGTCACCACTTAATAAATAATATAAAGAATATCAAGAAATATCAGGGATCCACCTAAATGGTGATATAGGTATATAATAATCGTACATCTATAATAGTTTTCAATCTGAATGACAATGTGTAATTGCCATTATTACAGAAAAATAACAAGGAAATTCTACAATTGTACTGGATATAATTGTATCAACAAAGTACCTGGTATACTATCTATATATATACTTATTCAAGAAAGATAAAAATAACACATTTATATTGAAGGACGAGTATGGTTTTAAAATTTTATGGGTAACAAATCAAGTATGACAAAAAAAAAATACATTTTAGTACAAACCAGACAGGACTGTCTATATAAAATATAGTAGGTAAATCACATGCAACTTAATAAAATTTAGTCTCTGTAGAAACTATGTATGTGCGTGTGTGGACATGTGGTGTATGTATAAATGGTCAATAGATTTTTTTTCTTTAGAGTTTAGACATTTAATTGGCTTGTTATTTACCTATATTTTGTCATGCTACGGTGAAGTGCATATAACATAGAATACGATTATGTTACGGTCACATCTTCTTGCCGATACCATGGTTAATTAAACATGGTTAACCACATTTTGTGCTATACTGCAGAGTTTCACACATGCTGTTTATATAAAAATGATTACAGAAATTTAATTAGTAAATTATCTGTTTTTGAATCAAAATTGAATGAACAGACTTCTTTTAGTAACTGTCTACGAGTACCTACATATTTTTTTTTCAAAGGATTCTATTTAGATTTAAAGCAAAGTTAGTGTTTTTTCATTAAATATATAGGTAATGCAAATAGTTCGTTTTTATTTTGGGTTAGGTTACGTTAGCTAACGTTCTATAATAATATCGATAAGATGCGTTATATTTATTACTAGATGGCTTATTTATATTATGGGTATTAGTTTATTACATTACAATCGAGGATTTTATTAAATAATTTGAGTAGATAATTACATAAAAAAAATGTTCTATTGTTTTTGAAAACAAAGGATAAACATATTTATTTATTAAAAGCCCTCTCATGTTTTTTTATTCTTTTGAAAATGTTTTTGATAAAAAAACATAGTTTGTTTGAATTTATATAATAAGAAGTCAAGTAATTAAAATATAGATGCATTCAAATTACGATTGCTAGACATAAATATTATGTTAAATATACCTATAGTATACGATGCACAATGTACCCACTTACCATTTACGACCTATCATTAAATGATAAAATATATTTATTCATTAATTTTTAACTAACCAAAAACAATCCATTTACAAAATTGTTTTTTGTGAATCTATATATATCTACATGTTAATAGGTATAAACATGCTCGTGTGTAATAAATATATATCTACTTTTAAAAAATTAATGAAAATTGTGTAATGATAATTTTTGATCAAATTTCCTGTTTATTACTCACAACCTTAATCAACATTAGATAAAAAGTTCAATTTCCATTAACTCGACACATAGGTACTCTACTATATACGTAGGTATATCTGTTCAACTTAATTATATACTTATAAATTTGTGTGGAACATTCGTCCGAAATACTATTTTGCAGTGAAGTATTGTGTACAATGCACATGGCGTAGTTATTATTACTTAAGTATCGATATCATTACTTTATGTAATATATGTTTATAATTTTACTGCGTATTCTCTTCACTTGTACAAAATGTTAATTATGTATAAAAAGATAAGACTTGAAAATGTATCTGCGTGCGAACTTCACGTATACCTATAACATAGCTGACCCTCTTTCATAAATTATTCACCATAATTTGAGCTTAGGTACTTTATGTTTAATTGTACATATTTTAATTATGCCAACTATGCCTATCTTAACAGAACACAAACACATTAATAAAGTAGTAAGAAATAACTTAGTACCTATATATACACGCATATAGGTGCGTATAACATGTATAATATATTATATACTATACAATATTATAACTCTAACTATAAAATATATATAATACATAACCAGTATGACTGTATTAAATACAGCAAACCTATATAAATGAATAAGCAACTTCTGTGGTAGAAATAGGTACCATTGTTCCAGCAATAAAGTAAAAAATAGGCGGAGCGTAGACGACATACTGAATTTTGTTTTTTTTTAGGTTTAGCCGTTTTAGAGATCGTTTTTTAATTGTAATTCTCAAAATACCCAGACGCCTAAAAAATCAAATAAAAATGGACCCAGTTTGCGCTTGTGGTAGTTTAAAACTTAAGTAATTGTTTGAATAATATAGGTATAATCTGTAGGCACTTAAATCCAGATAGTAATTGATACAAGACATTATACTATAAATGTTAATAATGTTACAATCAATAATTATATTTTTTTTAAACGATTTTTTTTACAATAAAAATAATTTAATGGACTACTATAAAAATTGTAGAAAATTTGATATTTATTTTATTTTTTTTATTTTAATTTACTAATATTTAAATAAACGTAGACATGTGTGACTATACTCTTTATCGTGTATATTTTATAATTATGAATAAAGCAATTTACTTCCGTAAATTAAAAATATAACAGATGTTTGACGTTAACATAATATCATTTAGATGTACAGCTAACGTTAACTGTTGGAGAAAATAAATCATATACATATTAAACAATATATGTTTTTATATTAGACAGTATAAACTAAGCACGTACCTATAATTAAGTATGCAGTAATTTTGTTCAAAATATCTGAAATATCAATTTATTTATTCATCTTTAGCAAGGAAATATTTAGATAGATTAACATCTAGATATATTTACGTTTATTTTAAATTAAACAATTATAAATTAATGAAATAGCTATTCAACTCTAAATTTTTAACATATTTAATATACTTGGTTATATTCAAATACGAAGAAATTAAATACTGCAAACTATATTGGCTCATATTATGAATAATATGCATATTGCATATACAATAATCTTTTATTGGTATAATATGGAAAAATGGAAAATTTTGAAGTGGATGTAATTTAAAAAATATATACTTAATATTATTATTTATTCACGATAGATTTAGATGTACATGTAGATATATATTCTTATATAGACATATATTTCTATAATTTATGTTAAATTACCTATAACCGGATTTATGAAGTACCTAACTAAATATTTTAAATAATTAAAATAAATAATGGCCTATTTATTTAATGACAACGGCACAAACAAAATTGTAATATTGCTTATAAAAAACTGATTTCAAATTAAATATTGTTATAAAAATATTTTAAAGTGTAGAATTTTTAATCGCGGTTCGCGAACCAAATGTGGTATACCCATGTAGTTTCCCATTTGGTTTTCATCGAGTTTTTCACAATATTGTACTTGATTGATAAATATTTATAACGTTTGTACATAGGTATACTAGGTATTTCAAACAACAATTCAGTATATTCCTTATACTTACTAATATTTTATCTCGGTTGACACAAAATTGAAAAGTGTAGACATGTTCAATAATAACAATGTGGCAAAATGTTATATGTGGATATCCTTATAAGTAATATTAAACAACCTTGTGTATTGAATTAATTAAATTAATTTTATATTGTCAATCATTTATCGGTTTTATATACATTATAAGAAATGTACCTATATATTGTTTATATATACATATGTGTATACTTAACGTGCTGCTTATAAAGTGACTCGTGATTTCTATTTTTCTACACTTTTACATCATTTTTATTTTTTTTCATTACTCATAAATTACTAAGTGAATGGACACTTGAGTCTAATAACAATTCATATACTATTAAAGTATAAGTATAATATTAATGTTAATCAATTACTGATTGATTATTTAATATATATATATAATACTAACAACGAATGTATATACATACATCTGCAAATGCGTATTTATTATACACATGTAATCCTTGGGCTTATAATCACACAAATACTTCCAAAGATTTTTAGTTGCAGCTAATTATAATGCATAGATATTTAAAATTATATATATATATTATAATAGGCATTTATATATATTTACCTTTTATTTAAATATGTTTACAATTTTAAAGTTACACTAAAAAATACTCTAGTTTTGTCCGTTCAATAGTTCTTTTTTACTAGAATATAGTACCAATAGGCTATAACGCATTATTAAATATTTCAAATGAATTAAATATAACGTATTAAAATAAAACAAAATATAACAAATACCTACTAAAATCTGAAAAAATACCGTATAACCTTATTATACGTGTTTGTTACTTTGCGATTAAATACGACTTTATAAATATAGGTAGGTTATATGTGTATAATATATCTATAATTAATGTTTAATGTAAAAAGTTGTCAATTAAAATTAGACACTTAATTGGTGATAATTAGTATGATAATAAGCATTAACATTTACATTTTATATTAACTGAATTTTTATTGTTAACAAAACCTATCAAATACCTTATCAATAAATTCAATCAAATTTTACTTAGTTTAGTTAACCAATTTATCACGCTACATTTAAAAAAATTACAATTCATTTATATTAACTTGCGTAAGTTATTATAGTATGAAAACATTTATAGTTTATTGATTTATGACTTATGCACATACCACATACACGACATATGTAAATATTTTGATTAAAACATTAAATTATAAATAATTACCGAAAATTCCATTAATAACATTAAAAAAATAATAATAATAACAATATAATAACCATGATTAACAAATGCATTTTGGTTTAAATAAAATAATCTATTAATGTTGTTAATGATCAAGATACATAATGATTAAACAAAATCTTGGCTTAATAAATATCTCTAAATATTTCAATAAATATCGATAAATTAATATCTTAAACTTAAGTTAATTAATATTTTTAGAATGTGTATATTTTCTGAATTAAGATATTAGGTAATATAGGAATATTATATGTTATATTTTAATCGTGTGTTGTATTTTTTAATATTTTTTTTGTGTTACATTGAGACAAATAATTACAGTACGGGTATTTTTTTGTTATTAAAGGGGCATTCGAATGTCTTGAACATTATTCCAGTAATTAAATTCCGTAAATAACTAATGAAAAAACTTTTTAAAACAGTTTTCCTTTTTTTTTGCAGTAAATTATTTTATAGTTTTATACCATTGTCCATTATCATATAATGTATGTAGGTATGCACATAATTGTAGGTACCTACATTATTAATTTAGGTTAGTAATAATGTTTGTATTTACTTAGAAAGGAAGTTGACAAAAATGACCATAATTAAACATTATAAGCGGATTTTTCACGTTTTTCTCCAGCTTTAATTATATTATACAAAAACCTATTTAAAATAAATATATATACATTTAATATACCCTCAATAATTTAAGACAAATATATCTACCTACAGTAATGACCGATTCAACGGTATATAAATATTATACACCTATTGATGTTGTAATTAGGTATATACCTAATAGATAATATTCAAAACAAATTTAAAGATTAAAAAAAAATCATTGTTAGTAATCTGGTAAGCGGGAAACCAGATAAATGTTATATATTTATATAGTACCTATACCTATCTAAGTATAAAATAATACATCTTTAGTTTTCGACATAAGTATTACATACTTTTTTTTTTAAATATGATATCTTAGTTTATGTTACCAACAACTTAAACAACTGGCATACGATAAATTAGTTATTACCTATTTAGTAAATTAAGTGCAAGACGTAGGTAAGTGTGCCTGTGTACAATTATTTAAATTTTAAACTCGCAATTATTACTCATTATCAAATTAAAAGTATAGATATTTAATATTTCTATATACCTATGTACATTAATAACAGAAACTAATAACTAGAAAAATATAGCCTGTATTTACCTACAATAACTAAATGAAAAATTAGAAAAATAATTTTAACTTATCCATCCACATACACCTTTCAAATCGTTTTAATTTTTAAGAAGCAGCAATTGACTATGATTGAATGTAACCGTCTGTAAATTTTCTGATATTATTTGTCCATAATCAAGAACTTAAGTGTATATAACTGATTAATACGCAATAGTAAGATCAGAGAAATAGTATACCTAATGAAGTTAGCTAAACACGTTAAAATACATTTTTACATAAATTTATTAGGTAGGTAGTGGGATTAGAAAAATAACTTGAATACAATTCAAATAAAATAAATATGCAGCCGTCAAACTAGGGTTTTAATAATTAACTTTTGTCATTATATTGATCTAAATTATTATGTGGCTATATTTTATTTTATATCTATTATTTAAACATGTTTAAGTTTAGATTATGTTATTTATAAATGTGAATAGTGATAGTTATTAAATAGGTAAAATTAAACAAAAATTGGACACCTCTTCAAATTCTAATATACCATTGCATAATAATATTACAGAAACCTAGGTAAATTGATTAATATACCTAATACACACACACACACACACACACCGAATAGAAACGTGTATTTAAACAATACGATTTATTTTATACTTATTATAGAAATATCTGCAGATATTTCAATCGGACATACAATTAATTACAATACCAATACCTATATAAAGTCGTGATATTCAACTCGTTAATAATGTGCCTACGTCTATTCGGTAAAAATCGATTATCGCGTATATTGGCACCCGCACTATACCTACCAACAAACAAATTGCCCGCGAATGTAACTAATATCAAATACCCTCGGGGGCTACACCTATAAGCGTTATACGGCGGCTATACGCCGAAATAAATACGAATAATACAAACGATCTGTATAGGTAATTAAGTACCTGGTCGTCCGGGAACGTGAAGTCTGCCGCAGAACTCTGCCGATTCGAAGACGTAAATTCGAAAAATCTGTAAAACTCTTGTCGTATAGTAGACCCGGGCGGGCAGGTACGGCGGCGTTGATGTAATGTCGGATATTAGGTGGTGTATATCACCCGCGTGTTTTTTTTTTTTTTTTTATTATTATCTTAAATCGAAATCGGAATTACCGGGCACTAGGCGTGCGCGTGCGCGTGCGGAGTTAAATAATAATAATAGTAATAATGATAAATATTTGTATTCCGTAGGTGCGCGCGCGACCTCTCGAATCTGACTGGAGCGCGGCAGCACTGCCGAGACCTGATGACCGGACGGACGGGCGTACGGCGGACGGATGCGGCGGCGGTGGCGGTCGTGGTCGGTCGGCGGCGGACCGTTGGCTGCCGGCCGGCTCGGGGTGGGGGTAAAACGGAAAAATGGCGTCGGCAGCCCGGGCGCCGCCCACCTGGGCGCGGTGGCGGCGGCGGCGTCGGGGTCCGCGTCGAGAAGGGGCGACCGTCGCCAGCGCGCGCGCACACCAATGGACGACCGGCGGCGGCGGCGGCGGTTGAGACTGCGGCGGCGGCGGCGGCGACGGCTTCGTGTGTGGTCTTTTAGCCGCCGCGGCGTTCTCTATTATACGTCCGTCGTTGCGCTGGCGTGTACGCTCTCTCTCTCTCCGTCGCACGCACAACACTTGTACATAATAAATTGCATAATATATATAAGAAGAGAGAAAAAAAAAAAAACATCACGTCCGTCTCCTTCTCGCCGCCGCCGCCGCCGTCGTCTCGCTCGCTCTATAGTGCGACGCGCGAGCATCATTATTATATACTATTCGGTCCTCTTGTCGTTTCGCCGCCGCGGTTGCTATCTGTTATACCTGTACACATTAGGTATCGTACGCGTATATAATATATATAATTCTTTCCTCCCCTCCCGACCTATAACGTAATATATATTATTTGGAATCGCTTTTCGGATTTCTGTTTGTAGTGTGCACCTCTATATATACACTTACACGTATTATACGATATTATAATATATATATTTCAGACGGCGGCGGCAAATACACGACCGCACAATAACGTAGGTATGAGGTATACCTAACCTATAGGTCCCACTTACAAACGACCGCGGCGGACCGAGTTAACCGCGCGTTTATACTCTGGTCCGCGACTGCCGCGCACACGCATAATGTGTATTAAAAAATGAAAAAAAAAACCACGCACACGTTGCATCGCCGTCGCTGCGCGATGTTCGTATCATATTGTTTCTATTACTATATTATTCACACGCACTTTTTTACATATATATTAGGTACATCGTTATTATAGGTATAGGTAGATACGACACATATTATAAGCGTGATATTATTTGTATAGGTAAATACGATTTTTCTTGTGTAATGTAGGTACCTATATATAGGTATGTGTGTGTACCTATCTATAGTTTTGTGCTTACGGGCGGTGAAAACAGTGTCACCAGCAGCTGCAGTCTTATATAATTTTACATTACATTATCTATATTTTGATGGTTACCAAAACTAAAACCAAACGAGATTATATGGTCATAGGACGGTAGGTATTATAAAAAAATTACAGTTACATAAAATTTTGTATTTCTCTTAACACGATTTCAGAAAACAAAATACGCCTACACCTACAATTATTTCGGATTAGTAACAATAAAAAAAAAAAAAAAAAATAGAAAATTGTCAACTATATAGATACGTATATATATTGTACTTATTATTAGTACCTGCAGAGGTCTCATAAATACCTACTTATTTACGATTAAAATTTTGGGATAAGTTACAGAAATGCATCGCACCATGAAAACCATGTGCAATGTACCTACCTACGCCAATATTATTGCTATATATTATTTACATTAATACCTAAAACTATAGTTACCTATATACTTTTTTTTTCAATTTCTGTTTCTGAAATCACTTTTACTGAATAGATACATATTTATTCTAAAACTGTTGGAAAAAAATAAGATATTTGTACTTTATATTTATATATACCATAAAATATAGGTATATTGTTTAATAAATTATAAAATTAAAAAAGTATTTATATCATGTTATATTTTATTTTTGTATTCGAATTAGATTATTATAGATATAGCTAATATATCTAATAGGCACTGAAAAAATAACATGTTTATATCGTTTAGTTTTATTATTTTTTATTCTAACATAAAGTTATTATAAATAATTATATATTTATACCGAAACAATGTACATAATAATTTTTTACAAAGTACCTATGTATAATATTATTGCTTTAAATACTCAATTATATGCTATCAAATTTAATTTTTAAATGTTTTATTGTATTTATTTACCTAGAAGTTATAGTGTGTAGCGTATAAACGGTTTTGCTTCGCCTTCCCCTAAAGGTAAAGGTAAATATTTCATAATATTATGATCTATATTCTACAGGTAATAAGTACTAATTAACTTTCTTTTTAATGACTAATTAAAATTTATAATTTCTTTTTAATTTACTTTGTATTTATAGGGTTATTACGTATAGGTTAATGTATATAGGTATAAATAGGTATGTTGGTATCTATATGATAATGTATAAATTATAAACTTATAAATCAAAGCGTAAGATGACTATAAATACTGCAATTTCTCGCACACCATTATATCATAGTCACCTGAAAAATCTAAACAACTGAATGAGCTGATATAGGTATACCTACGGTGTGCCTAAATAATACAATAATATATAAAACGCGTGTAAAAGATGAAAATCGCAGCTGCCATTATACATTATTGCGGCTAGTGCCTACACATAAAATGTATAATATGTATAATCTCGTTAACTCGGTGGCTGCAACGCCTGCAGCCGAATAATATTGCAGCGCACTTTGTAGATAATAGTGTGAATATCTATAGATGATACACGCGTACTTCAAATATATATACTATATAGACTTTTATAAATGATAGTGAATATAAATTAATACGAAAGTATAATAATTTCGACGTCAATCATCTATGTATATAAGTATATTATTATATATATAGGTAATAATAAATAATAAATATATGTATCCTATATATATAGCTATAAACAAGCGGCTATAACAAATACAATATTTATATTTATATATATCTATATAGGTTTAGTATACTACGCCTGTATAGGTAGGTATATACCTCAATATATTATATGACTGCATCGTACTATATTAACGATTAACATATATTATATAACATTTATATAGCACCTATAATATAGGTATACGTGTAAATATATACACCTATATAATATAGCAACATCTACCAATGTCCAATATAAATATATAATACGCGTATGTAGTTACTAGCTATATATCTGACAGCTATAGTAAATTGTACTTTTTCAATTCTGTAATGAGCGCGGACCCATCACTCTTATTATATTTATTTAATCTACCTAGAAATTATAATATATTTTGTGTTTACATATGCTTGTATATTACTATACTAGCTAAAAGTAATTTTAAAAACGGGCCGATCGTATACCTATACTGTTTATTTTGAGATTTATTTTCTTTATATATATTATATTACCTACCTACATAATATTTAATTCCGTTGTTGTAGTGTATAACATCTAAAGTGCCTATAACTATCCAAATCAGGAGTGTCATCATTGGAGAGGAACGCCTAATTGTACTACTTATAATTGTTTATAATTTGCTGTTTATGCATGAGGCCTTCTGCTAAAATAAATACCTAGGTAATTTGAATCTATAATATGTTTTGACTAATTTATACTTTTTTCGAGACCTATATATATTTTAAATACGGCGGAATATATAATACAATTTACGGATGCCACATAATTATATTCTTACATAAATAATCTGATAAATTTAAAACCTATTTTCTAGGTTCAATATTAAATATATATAAATATATAATATACGTACACTTACTAGATAGGTATCAGATTACAAAATAACTATTTACAACATAAATAGGTACTTAAACACATTTTTTTTCTTAATTATAATTGTAATTTCCTTTTATCATAAGTTTATTTAATTATTATTTAAACTGATTTTGAAAACACTATTTTATTGACTAAACCAATTGTATGCATTTTGTCAAGTTTAAGACCATAAAAAGGTCATAAAAATATCTACCCGGTTATATTGTATAATAAATCGTTAATTTTTTGGTTGGGGCGGACAAACGGTCGATCGCGGACAATTTCTAAGTCGATCATGTTAGACTTTATTTTATGTGCATATTGTTCACTTTATATGCAAGAATGTTTCTTACTTAATTATAGTTATTCAATAATGAAAAAAATATTCTATGGAAGTCGATCCTTAAAATTGAAGTATATTTTTAGTAGTTCGTGACCAAAAAAAGTTTGGCTACTCCTGGTATAATTGATATGAAAGATCGGACACTGATTTTTTAAACTATTGGTAGGTATATATCTTAACTAATTTTATTTTTGAGAATTATTTAAAAAATATAGTACTGCGTCCTATATTAAGGTTCTATTATTGTTCAAAAATATTTATGCTTCATTTTTATTTTAATTAAATATATCTACAATCTACATTATAATTTGTAAATAATTAATAATAACTATAATATATTTATTTCTTGAAAAATCGTATAGATACAATAATCATTTTAGATTTTAACTTGTAGGTACTAATAAAATGTTATATTTATTTGATGTAAAACATACCTGTATTCGTTATTTCAAAAATCCAATAACGCACCTTTTCATTTATAGTATTATATTTCAAATTTTTTATACTCATATAAAGCGTTAATTTTCGTAATTCTATATTTTTGTTGTATGGTTTTTAGTATACATATTGCAATGGCTCATTAAAAATTAGGTAAGACTACTTTTATAAAGATTTTGCCAGTTTTGATTAGTATTTTTGAATTTTTTTTTATTCTTTTATTGCTTTGAATTGCGTGTACAATAGTTGTGGATGAAAGGACTTGGATGCCAATAAGATTACAATCCACATTTTAATTAGATAAAGTAGGTATACCTGTTGTGCTGGCCTGCGTTTGTAATCGACCTTTTCATCATCTGTTGTATTTTACAGAACCAGTCTACTGCAGTTAACATATTATATTTAATCTGCCCAACATAGGCAAAATAATATATTATATAGGTACTATAAATAATTGTATTCGTTTATACATAATATATATTAATTGTATACTAATTACAGTTATTGTTATATTAAAGATTCTAAGAGTATGTGTACGTAAACGTAATATGACGGAAGTTTATAATTAATTATCAGGTCTGTGAAGTGTATTAAATTGTTATCAATGCAATATGTATAATTAAAAAGATTGTACCAGTATGTATGTATCATATAAATACAAATTGTTTGTGCTATAGGCTATAGTTCTTATTCAAGTTACATTTACATTATTCAAGTACCTATACTTTTGTCTTTTTTTTTTTTTAAGTCGATATTTGAAAAGTATGTAGACAACTAATTTTGTAAAAGTATATAAAAATTAGAATTTATATACATAATACAATGTATAATTATAATATATTATATTTTGATGTTGCATTAGATATAGATACGTTCAATAAATTATTATACCCATTCCCCTCTACATATGGGCACTATATATATTTATATATTATAATACCTATATCTATGCACTATACAAAGGTATATACGCATAAAATATTCGTCAACTGTAATAGTACAAGCAACAATGTACAATAAGTAACTATAAGTACTGACTGTAACCTACTGATTATATTTTTATAATCGTTTATCGTAGACAGTGGTTATACTTTATGTTTAGTGATCAGTGATCACTTCTACATTTAGACAATTTAGTGTCAAGCGTTTATTTAAACGCTTCGTTTTATTTTTGCGCCGACCTTTTATAGGCGCATTGCCTATTTATTGTTCTGTATAGACTGAATTCACACCCTACCTAATTATACTGTAGCAAATTGCTGGCTATAATATAATTACATACCATTGCACATAATATAACGTAACACACATAACAAACGTGGTAGGTATGTATAAAAACTACACGTAATGTTTACATGAATTATTTAATAAAAATCAAAAACAATATACCTATAAGATAATGTGTAGATACAAAATACATAAAAATACAAATTTTAATATTTAATATTTTTTTTTGGAACTCAAGTGTATATATAGGTACTTACCGAGTAGTTGTTGAAAACTCTAAAATATATAGCTAGGTATAATCTTTATTGTTTCTCAAATCTATTATTTTCTTTTATGCTTTCATTCGTGTTTCTAAACTATTATACCTATATATTACCTAATTGTATACAATAAATTATTCTGAAACGTTAAAATATTACGAACGAAATTCTGAGAATATAAAAGGTATACCATAGGTACCTACTTTTAATTTTATTTCTGGTATTTAAGCATAAATTAAATAGAAAATAAATCTACTAAACCTACTATAAATCGTTGGATCGAAAATAGGTAACAAGACTATTTTACCGAAAATATTTTTAACTTAAAATGTTGCGGATGTATGATAATAATACGGGTGTTATTGCATTTGGGACATCTTTCGGCCCAGACGAGATCGTCAGAGCCATCTATTGCAATCGTTTTAAACCGTTCAATGAACGAGTCCGCGCGAGGAGGAACTACAACCACTGCCGCTCACTTCATTTGAAAGATAGAGCTGCTGTTTAAAATGTTTGTTATTTCTGGTGAGAACGTTTTTTTGATCTACGATAATTTGTTAGAATAATTAATTTCAACATTTCATAGCATTAATTGTTCATGTTAAATGTATTTTATAAGAAAAACATTTAATTTTCTTTATTAATTTAATGTTGAAAAATAAAATTGTACATAGGTAGGTAATCGTTTAACATTTTATATTTAAATTTTAAAGTTATACCTAATGTCAACAATATGATTCAAATTTGATTTTAATTATTTATAAGTCATAATAAAAATAAAAGTAAATTAACAGATTATTTACTGTTTATCTTTGTTTAAATATTTCAAACTATGAACCTTCAACAGATAATCTGATTTAATTTAATAATATTTTAAGTTTTTAAAGTATTTTTAGATTCGGAACGAATGATGAATGTATTGATTTTACAATGATGTGTGTTTTTGTATGTGTGTACAGTATATAACTTGTCGAAATAATGCTTCAATTTAAAACTTCAGGAGTGATTTCCGATGCCAAATTGAATATTCTTGGTGCATTATATAGGTACAGGTCAAAAGTAAACATTTTCCAACAGTTTTCAAAAATCAATTTTTTTATATTGTTGTAACTAAAAAAAATATCACTATAAATGTATAAATACTTAAAATGTTAACCAAATTTTTATATTAGCGTTATTTATATCTACATGGTTAAATTTTCAAAATATTCTATTTTATAGACAACTGAGATTTTCAATTACATATACAGGGGCGGAATGGCTCCAAAATTCTTACCAGGCAAACCGATATTTTCAGGACACTTTTTAATATTAGCACTATGTACATCGACATACTAATTTTTTTTTTTTATGTCCAATCAATGTACACAAAACACTGATTAGTGATCACTCATTACATATGTCTTCTTATTGTTTTATCTGTATTGTTTTCAGTTTTACTGTAAACTTTTATAATATTATAGGTCCTTATACTAATATATTAATTTACGATAAACATATTTTTATATTTTTTTAGTGAATTATGTTTTTCCCACCGATCTTATGGAATTTTTCAACTAAAAGTTATTTGTTTTATTTGATTTTAGCTGTAAATAATGTACAAATTAAACAGTATTAGGTTTAAGGTTTCAAAAAAATTACAAATACTTTACAACGTTTAGTTATGTCCTTTTATTTAATACAAAACAAAACTTATACTTATTAAGAAGCATTTACATACCTACATGTTTAACAAATAATAATTATTAATGTAATTATACAATAATAATTTACTTAAAAGATTACTTTTAGTACCCAGTTCATTAATTATAATATAATTATCTAGTTCCATTAGAGTTGATTTTTCTATATACCTACATATTAACATAAATGCTTCTAGATTATCGTTTGTCATTGAATTTCTCAATCTTTTTTTTAGATATTTAAGTGTAGAAAAAGATCTTTCACGAGAGACTTGAGTAACTGGCAAATTTAACAGATATTTATATGCTAAGGTTAATAAGCTATATGCACTAGAGACTAGAAAATAAGTTGTTGTTTTCAAAGGCGGATCTTGGATATTTTGATAGGGGGGGGGGGGGCATATAAATTGTATATTATTCTTTAATCATAATTAATAATACATAAATACTCTTATTTTTAAACAAAATTGGTATTTGGTAATATATATTTAATATAATGTTGATTCCATAATATCACACACCAAAATAATAATTTATACATATAGGCAAGTTGTTATATATATATATATGTAGTCATTAATAAGCAGGGCTAGGATTTGTATGCAATAAAAAATTGTAAAATATGTTTTTTATTTACTAAAATATGCATTTAAATTTTTATAAGATTTTTTTTTTTTTTATTAAGAAAAAAAAACAATGTAAAATCAGTCATAAAACTATAACTTAAAAAATATTAGATTATAAAGTGTTTTAAAACATGTGTTCCTACTATCAAAAAAATTTAATTAAAAATTATTTATTTTATTATACCTACGTATACCTATACATTTTGTATATTAGATTTATTTTATGAATTCTTATTTTTTATGATTATCTATATTTATTTCGACTATAATATTATTGTTCATTGCAGCTAAAGGCATTATTATCATATGATTTTTATTAAATTAAATTAGCAGTACTGCAGAACCAGAAGAGTTTACATGTTTCCGTCAGGTAATACTGGAGTAGACCCAGGAGAGTTTACAATCGTCCGTTTGTAACAGTGTATTGCACAGTGGGTATATATAACGATTTATCCACAAACGATTTTTAGTATTTGTTATTATTCTAAAAGTATAAATCTTATAGATATTTGTAAATTTTACCAGTTATTTAAATTGGCATTTTCTTTACATAATTTAATTTTCAAAATATTTAATATTTAGGCTATTTATAGGCATTTAAAATATTTGTTTATGTTTAGTTTTTTTTTTTAATTTTGATAAAAAATTGTTGGCTAAGCCAAAATACTTAAACATTTTATAAAAAGTTTCTTGTGAGTTAGTTGAATAGTGATTTAAAAATTATAAGAATACATAATATACACAATGTTTTTGATTAGCGTTTGAAGTTCAAATATTGACAAAAAATCGTCAAAATCATGAATATTTACTAGGAAAGTATATTAGAAGGAAAAATACCTGGTGACTTGAATGAATTCATAGCCGTTGTCATTGTAGCAGCTTTAACAAAAACTAATCCAAAAATTTCTGCTACATGCTTAAATGGTTAATACTTCACTAGGATGACTGCGAAGCCAGTTAGTAATCTCCTTATCGTAGTAAACACTAAAAGGTTTCATTAAACCCACATCCAGTGGTTGTAGTCTGTGTGTACAGTGTGGAGGAAAGCATAAGAGAATTACTCCACGGCTATCACGAGCCAAATTTATGAGTTCTATGTTTTTGGTATGAGTGGAGTGTCCATCTGTGAACAAAATAAATATATTTATTTAGGTACCTATTACAATTAAATAGTAAAGTAATTAAAAATGCAATAGGTAGGTAGGTATCTACCTACTATTTTAAATTAACTAACCTAGTAATAACAATACTGGAGATTCTTTTGATGAATTTTAAAAGATAATGAAATGTTGTAACCAACGTTCAAATATGGATTTCTGCATCCAGCTACTAGGGTGAAATTTTACATAAGAACCTGGAGGAGCATTTCTCATGAATTCCATATTATACCGCTGTCTGGGAAAAATGAACAATGGTGGCATATATCTTCTAACAGAATTCATGCACATTTCGACTGTCACAGTTTCACCATGTTCAGCAGATGTTATTGAACCAACTTGTTTTCGGCCTTTGGTGGCTATTATTTAAGCTTTGCTTTTGGGGACTGAAGAATTACCAGTCTCGTCACAATTGTATATCTGATCTGGAGTGAATTTATATCTGTCTATAAGCTCACCCAGGAGTTTGAAAAATTTCATAAACCTTAAAACCTCTAATGCCTTAGAGTTCATACATGAATGTGGATATGTTCATTGGGATATAAAATGTCAAAATATATTTATTGGTAAAGAACCGTTGAATAATCATGTGTATTTAGGAGATTTTGGTATGGTAACTAAATATAAGACTGAAGATGTTAAGCCAGATATTAAATGTGCAAATAATGGTACACTAAATTATATAGCTCTAGATGGCCACCTTGGAAGTAATTATTGGTTTAATTTTTAATTATTCAAATTTTTTTATTGAATTTATTATACATTTTATAAAAATTGTATTTACTTTGCAGTGCATACTCGAAGAGGTGATCTTGAAAGTTTAATGTACAATGGTTTAGAATGGTTAAAAATAAAATTGCCCTGGACAAATTTTACAATACCAAAAACCATTAAATCTAAAACTGAGATGAAAGATACAATTTTAGCTACAGGGTCAAATAAAGAAAAAAATTTATTTAATAACGTACCCAATTGTAAGTATTATAAATTCTTTTAATTAAAAAATAACAAAAATAAAACATTTACTAGAAATTAAGATAAATATATTATTAAAACTTGAAATAACCTAAGGATTATTTCAGTCACTATGTAAATATTATATTGTTATATTTAAATGTTCAATTATGACTTCACACAATGTAATCATATTGTTATTTACAGGTTATTTTGAAACCATGATTTCGATTTATAATCTTGAACCTACTAAAAAACCAAATTATGCTTTGTTAAAAAACCTGTTAAATTTATTGTAAAATGTTATAATGTTTTATTTTTGATATAATTAATTATTAATTATATGAATTAAATAAAAAAAGTCAAGTTCATATAAAGTATAAAATCATATATTATAGTTATTGTTCCACTTATATCCAAATAATTACAATAATATTTAATTTTCACAATACTATTTTTTTCAATATGATCATATCTTGAAACGAGAGTATGATGAATGTAATTATTATATTCAAGGTTGTATATGCCAGATCCTTTTTGAACTGATATATACATTGACTGTTGAAGTTTTAAGCTAAGTCCTTTACCTATACACAAGTTTTAATGTTTTTAGGTGTTATATACAATATTCAACAAACAAAAATTAAAAAAATATACTGAAAGATACCTTGTAAAAAGTCAAATAAACTTCCATTTTTCATAAATTCAGAAATAATATAAATTGGCATTTTCATAGTGCAAATAGCGTATAGTTGAATTAATATGGCATGTGTGTGAATTTTCATAATTTTCTTTTCCATGGTATCTGCATTGCAAAATACATAAATTAGTTAAAATAGTTTAGCATCATCAGCGAATAAAAGAATATTAACTGAGTTATCAAAAATAGATGGTAAATCATTAATAAATAATATAAATAAGAGGGGTTCTAAGTGTGATCCATAGTTAACCAAAAATTCATTAGAAACATAAGTATTAATTTTTACCACCTGGTTAGGTTATGGTTATTTTATTTTTTTAATTACTACGAACAATAATATTTTTTGACGAACCAAAATAACGTCATTTTCAACCCATAATTTCGGTCTTAGGGTTGATAAAAAATTTCCAACGGTAAAATATGAGTAAAAATACCATTCTGAACATTTAAAAAAAAAAAATCAAGTCGATATGTGCAATATTAAAGAAAATAGGTTTTTCTAGATTTTTGTTAAAGTCCAGGCTGCTTACGTGTAGCTGTGAATACGTTGTTTTTTAACTCTGCGCACAAAATGTAGAAGAAAAGCTGTATTTCTCAACAAAACTCTATAAATTTATATTTTTCTGATAGATAATATCACGCTGAATCTTTATATGTACTAAACATACCTTAACTTCAAATATTTTCGCAGAAATCACATTTTGAACATAAATATTTGGCAT
The DNA here is from genome assembly GCF_020184175.1 of Aphis gossypii. NCBI lineage: Eukaryota > Metazoa > Arthropoda > Insecta > Hemiptera > Aphididae > Aphis > Aphis gossypii. Next base: position 29,955,616 of record NC_065533.1, read on the forward strand.
ATTTTCATCCATTTAGCGGGTTATTTTGGTATTGAACATAAGCCTATAAAACTTTTATTTCTTACCTAAACTTTATGAAGTTGTACTTTTCTGATAGACCAGGTCATGGAAATTAAGAAAATATAACTTTTGTCCTAGTAAAATAGATACCTATTTTTTTCCTAAATTACTTCGAAAAAATGTATATTGTGATAATCCAAAATATCGTAATTGCAGTGGTTTCTTTTTTGAACAAAAGTCTATTTACCCTTTAATTTTTACCTAAACTTTATGAAATTATATTTTTCTGATAGACCATTTTATGACGAATAATCATTTTTTGTTTGAACATGAGGCTATTTAAATTTTATTTCTTACCTAAAACTCATGAAGTTGTATATGTTCTATATTTATTTTATTTTTTTAATAGACGAGTTTATGCCAGATAAATACATTTATGTTTTGTCAACATTAGGGAAAATAGGTTAATAGAGAAAAGAAGACTATTTTTATTTTGTCATTGTTTATTTTTTTTATGGTTATTACAGTTTTTTTCCCATTCATTAATAATTTCTTTTATTCTCTGATTACACAGAAAAAAAATGTGGTTAAAATAACCATTTAAATGGTTATTCGACACTATAATTTTGGTGTGGTATAGTGACAGCCACACGCCATAGGTAAAGTTACCATATTAATTCGGTTGATGCATTATGGTTATTATAACTGTGTAATATAGTTATGTTAGCTATAACCAAATATGGTATTACAACCAAATTGAAATGTAATAATAATCATACTATTAAGTCACTTATACTATAAAATATGGGTAATCTCACTTAAATTGTTATTTAAACTGGCTAAAGAAGAAAGTAACTGTTACCATATTATTAATTTATTTTTACTTTAAAATATAGGTGCCGTACTAATCTTTTTATTTGAATCTACCCAAGAAATAAATAACTGTTACCATAATTTGTATTTATCCATACTGTATAAAATAGTTGATTGTACTCATGTATGTATTCAATTTAACCAAAAAAAAAAATGCTAGTGTTACATTAGTATGTATAGTTCACTTAACTTTTTATTATGTGTAAGTAATATAGTCGTAGAATGGGGGGGCTAAGGGGGCTACAACCCCCCAGAGTTCCACTAAGCCCCTCCGGAATTCTGTTTAGCCGGCCCTTGTGTAAAAATGTAACTGAAATGAAAAAAATACTATAGCCCCCCCCCCCCCCCCCAAAAAAAAAAAAAATTCATTACTATTTACGCCTATGGTAACCTATGTGTATAAAATAATAACATTCTGCATTCATAATATATTGTATGAAATTTAATGTTTAATATGTACCTATTTACTACTGCAGTAGCATTAGACACTTGTGCTTTGATCATTTTCTATAAAATGTAGACATGTAATCAAAATAATAATAATAATAATAATAATATTATACAGTTATTTCATACAATATAAGTATATAACATTTTAAGAGTATTTTACTATCTTATGAATGCATTGAATATACTTATAATATGTACAATAACTAATAGGTTGAAATTTGAGCTATACTATTATACTGTTTTGAAAAATGAATAGATAGTTGCATTACATACTACATAGTCAATTAAACAATAAAAAATTAAATATCTAATGTAAATACTTATATATTAATATTATGGTTGATTTAGATATTAGATACATGTACTTAATAGGAGAAATATGCAGGAATTGTAGGATTATAAAAATAGGTATATAAAATTTGTTGTTTGTAATATATAATAACATTTTATTTATTTATTATTTAAAAAATACAAAAAACTATGTAATATAATATATTAAACCATTCGGGTGAATATGATAACTAGTTGGTTTTTTATATGGTAATTCTGTTATTTTAATTTTTACAATTTCTTTGGTATTATTTACAATATATGATTGATAATGGTCATCAAAACCATTTGTATAAAATAAAGAGCAAATAGCTACAGGAATCATGTCTGGTAAAATATATATATGCTTTATTAATCCATACACAGGTAAACTGGTTACTTCATTTATAGATATAACAACACACATATTGTTAATGGAATAATGAGTACCATTTACATCAACCCATGAAATAAATGTATAACCAATAACACCATTCAAGACACTAGAAATATTTTTTAGTTCCTCCTCAGAAATAAAAATTGTTTTACCAATCTTAAATAGGGTGGATGGATCAAAATTAATACTGTTGGCTACTCGATGAGCAACTTTGAGTTGGTTTTTCAAAAATAAAGTATAGCAGATATTTTTTCTGCTAGTTATAGCTTGTGCAGCAACTTTTGACTCCTTGTGTTTAGCCTCAAAACGCATTGACCAAATATTTATCAAAGGGCCTACTTTTTTCATTATAGACGGATAGTGCAATAGGTGATGGTGCTTAGGCTTTAAATTTGTTTTGAAAATTTTTGTATATAATTGATGATGTTCATCAATTAAGTTTTTTAATATAAATGGACATTCAGATCCAACACTATTTGATGTGACTATACCTAAAATTTTATTTAATAGAATATATAATTGCCAGATTTCTGAATTTCTAGGCACCATATCTCCTATTAACAGACCTAGATATCTAGTTAAGCACCACATTTCACTAGCAGTAGTCTTTAACATTAATGGATTGTTATTCTTTAAATTATTTTCTGAAATTATCTGAGGTCTATTTCTTATGTCGGTAGGACCATATCCAAAATACTGTATCCTTTGATTTAGTGTCTCTAAACTAAAATATTTAAAATCAATTATAAAGAGCCTTAAAATGCCTGTTAAATCATAATTACAAACACCCTCTAGTAAGTCGTGCATGAGGTCGACAGAATAATTATGAACAACATAAAAAGAGGTAACATCATTCCAAATACAAGATTCGACAACACCAGTTGTGGATAAGTTTTTAATGTTAACATCAATTGAATAATTTTCCACTGTTCTAAGTTTAGAAGTATCTTGAAGTGTTAAAGAATCACATTCAGCCTTCGAACATTTGCAAAATCTACAAGGATAATTTGCGTTAAAACTTTCCGAAAACCCTAAAATGCTGTGTAATCCTAAATTATCACCTAAAATTAGAGCTAATGATAAATATATTTGAATATTTTGTTTATCAATACATATTTGAATACCCATGGACTCCAAATCATTAATTTCTGAAATTATGTGTTTGAAGAGTTCCCGATTCCCTACTAGTTTCTTGTCAATAGTGTTAAACAATAAAACCATAAAAATGTTTTCTAACTTAGAAGCAAATTCGGTAGGGCAACCAGGCAAACTTACATAAATTGCTCCTAATTTCTGTATTCCAGCATGACTTCCTAGAGGGTTATTTGTTTCAAACTCATCGAAATATAGAAAAAAGGGAATAAATATTTTATCAGAGTGTAAAATTTTATCTCTCCACATTTGACTTTGTATAAAATTATGGATCAAATTATCATTGGCTTCTATTAAAGTTTCTGAATATTTTAAAAAGGTATAATATACATTTGGTATTTCAAAAAATTGTCTAAATAATTTCTCTAGTTGTACGCTATAGATTTTGATAGGAATTGATTTAATAATCACTTCTCCTCTTTGGAGAGAATCATTAGGTCTATAACCAACAACAGATCCAAGTGGTTTTATCAATGTACCCAAGCTGTCTAATGCTTTAAATCTTTTATGTTCAGTATTTAAATTTTTGAAAGGATTACACAAAATATTAAACTTAACATTCAGGGCTATATTATGGAATCGCCAGCCAAATTTGAATCTACCTCAGTTTTCAAAGGAGGAACTATATCATTTAAAAATGTTGTTATATCATTCATAATACTTTGAACTTTATTTCTTGGTAACCCTGACTCGTTATACCATTTTGACAATAATCCTACTGCTTTATTATTTACAAATGATTCATAGTTATCACTATTGTCAGTTTCAACATTGATGGACTCATCTATTACATTATCATTTATAATATTAATAATAGATGCATCAGGTAGGTCAAAATGATTGTTGTTAGAAATGTTATTCAAATCATGAGAAATAGGAGAATTGTTAATATGAGATTTTACATGTTTTTTAAATGAATTTAAGCTACTAAAAGACCTTAAACAGTTATCTTCAAGGCACTTGTAAAATGTTATATTGTTTGCATGATAAACTTTGAAATGTAAAAATAATAAATTAAAATTTGCAAGATTTGATAAACATTTAAAACATTTAGGCATTTTTAATTTAAGAATTATACACACATTTACAAATAAATAGATATACAAAGTACAATGTAATTTATATAGGCAATAGTCTAATAATTGTAGGTACTATGTTTTTATAGGTAGACATTATAAATATATAGATATTAATAATTTAAATATTATAGAATGATAATATAAAATTATCAAAAAAGTATAATAAATAGGTGTATGATTACATTGATTATATAATATTTAATTATATGATAAGAACTAATATTTTACCTATATAAACAAAAAAAAATTGATTAATTAACCAAATTGTTTTAAATCATTTAAGATTATATTTGTGGATGTGAATCGTTTGTCGTGATCAGTGGTAATATTATAAAAATATTTTTGGATAAATTCCCATAAATGTTCAGATTCTTTCGGATACTTGAGATTTAACGAAAAAAAACTTTTAAACGCCAGATCAACTGCCTTCATAGGTGTTTCCACTTTAAATTGGTACTTATTAATTATAACATAAGATGCAGTTACCTTAAGAGGATTTTCAATGTCTAGACATAACAAAGTAATATATGGTTGTACTGTTGTGTTTCATCTTTTAGCCTTGCTTTCTTTTTGGCAATATATGTCATTCATTTGAGTTGCAGACTATAAACATAATAGTAAAATTATTTTTGTTAAGTATTTAGTTATGTATATAATGTAGGTACTAGGTGACTAGATATGATAGGGTATATATCATATATTATGTAAATTATGAAACAATTACTTTAGCAAAACAAACAAATCCATCAGCAATTTCTTCAGATGAAGGTCTCCACTTTTCAATTTTTCTTTTCTTTGAACCATTTGAGGTAGATGAGCAAATTGTTTTCGATTGAAATATTCTTGGAAGAATATATAATGCAGCTATATTAATGTCTAAAATTATAAATATTAAAATATTAATTGTTAAGTAAAGAAAATTAAAAACGCCCATATATATCATAGTTAGGTTAGGTTAGATGTATCCGTAGCGCTTGATCTGTAGGCTTAGCCGTCAAACCAAACAAAAATGTTAGATACAGGTATCCTGTATATAGAAATATTGTACCTTTGTAGATTAAATTACCTGGATGTTCTAGTTTGCTTAGCACTTCTAAATAGCTAGAATATTGTATTTCCTTCACAATTTTAGTTTGACACTTTTCTAAATACTTGTAAAAAATGTTGACAAAATGTTGAAAACTATTATAAAATGCGACTTCTTTATTTGGAAAAAGTAAGTCAAAATCCAGATCAATCTAAAATAATATTACAAACATTATAATTAAATACAATTATTAAAATAATAGCCGGTAGGTATAATAATACTTTAAACATTTAGACATATTATACAATAAAGGTTTCAGGTAAATAATATATTAAAAAATCATAATTTTACTTTCCCCCTCTAATTGATCTCTCATTATATAAAAAAATATAATATTATTATATAATTTACATTAGTATATATTATTTGTACTTAGCTACGTAGGATGCTTTTACATTTTTACATAAAGGTATTATAACCAATATATTTTAAACTATTGTTTTTAAGAGGATAGCAAAACTAAGTTTTTAATTATATATATATACGTTTATCATATAAGACTGTAAATTAAATCAAAGATTGGCCTAATGACAAATTATGACAATTAAAAGGACCTACAGGATGTCTTTAATTTTTATATGATATTATTCAAACCATCATGTTTTAATGCATACCTATTGGCTATTTTTAAATTTAAATGATTATCTATTCCCATGTAAGTAGTAGGTATAAAACTTTAAAAACTTCAGAATTTGTTTAGTTTACCTATTGTAATTTATACTAACCAACTGACACGCATTTACACCTCTCATGGCTGGATAACTAATAAAATATTCTAGCTCTTGGTCACTTTCTAATAATTTCTTGTACCTATAAGCACTTGTTTTTTCCCATTTGTCTAGTACAACAGTTATCGGTTCATCATTATTTCTTAGCCAAATTATCATATCATCCAAAACTATTTTTAAAAAAATTCTAAAATATTAATATTTAAATAAAAAAAAAAAAAAAAAACAATGTGTTTTAATAAAATAATACAAAGGAAAAATTAGAACCTTCATTTGCTTCGATGGTTTCAAATAATGTATTTGGTTTTACTTTAGAACTGTTTTGTAACTTCCGAATGTCTTTTCGTACATTGCAGTAACGGTCCCATAATTTACCCCTTGCTAATCTTATATTTTTATTTATTTTTTGATATGGAGTATAATAAACAAATTCCGACTCAGTTTGAAAACATTCAACAATCTCCTTTGCTAACTGTTGAATTTGGGCTGAAGATAATGTCTCATTTAAACTTTCTTTTAGTTCATGATCAATAATTAAGTTAACCATTTTATTTCTCATTCTCATATTGCATATATTATTTTGTTCATAAAGTCTAAGTATCATATTTCCCTCTTGAGACTTTTTAAGTATATTTTTTATTTTACCATTATTACTTCCAGTAGTTCTTGGTTGTATATAAACCTATATGAGATAAGATGGATATATAGATATTAAAAATCTAATTATTAAAGTATATACTATAATATATTACCTACAATTACATTAAAGAATTACAATAATTTATTACTTTGGAAGATTGTGGTGATGTCTGAACAGAATCTTGGTAATTATCAGTGGAATCATTTCTTATATCCTCAAGTGGTTCAAATTCAATCAAATTAATATCATCTATGTTTATTTCATTTTGACTGGATTCAGAGGTTACCAGTTCTAACACCTTTAATACAAGATGCATAGAGTTTGATATAGGTATATATGTAGGTTTATGAAGAAAAATGTGTACTTTGGATATTAAAAGGAAAATTGAGTAAAAAGCATTAATTATTTACTTACTGGAACAGTAATACTATTTTTAAATAAATTAAATTTGTTTAAAAATTTTGACCGATAACAATTTTTGGGATCAATGTTTTGATCATATCTTCATTCAGATTCATCAATGCTGCTCTGTCTACCCCTTCATCTATACGTTTGTTTAAACCAATATTATAAATAGGTAATTTTCAAAACAATAAAATTTAACATGGTGATTCTGTAGTATAAAATTGGGATCAAAACTAAGTTAAGATTATAAAATAATATAATATGTAGATATTATGCATCTTATATATATATTAGGTATATACCTATTCTTAAAAAAACTTTTTCATTGTTTGTGTAGTGGTATTTTATTTTTTTATTGAATTAACTAATTTTTAAATGATAATAGTTTATTGAAGTTGTTAATAATAATTAGAAAAATATTAATTTTTATTTTTTTGGTTGATTATATAAGTAGGTATACTATAGGTAGTAAAAATACTGTAGCAGGGGCTATAATGCTGTGTCCCCTGAAATTAAAATTGTGTCTACTGAATTACAAATGAGTATCCCAAATTGTATAACATGTCTTAATTTTTAATTATAGATATAACAAACATATTGGATTTCAACACAAATGTATTATAATTTTTTATTTAATATAAATTGATAACAACTTCTTTGTGATAATTTTATACAAATATAATAAACTTTAACATTAATAGAAAAATTAAAACTGATTGCCAATTGGATTTTAAAAATTAGCTAGTTATTTTGACTTAATTAATAAATATAATTGACTAAAGGACTATTATTCTTTATATAAATAATAATAATACAACAGTTTACTGAACTAAAAAAGCTAATATTATTTTCTAAATATAATCAATTATTATTGTTTTTTAAAAAACCTTGAATATTCTTAAAAAGCGTTATAATATAAATTATATTTTAATTAATGATGAGCACCTATAAACATATTTAAAAAATTTTCTGATGTCTATGTTTCTATTGTACAAAATTTAGTAGGTACATATTCTCATTTACTACAATACTACCTATATAATATGGGCATTATATACATCATATACTGCTTTTAATGATTTAAAATAACTATAAAAGTTACCTCACTCATTAACTTACATCACATAAAAATTGTTTAACTATTGTTTTTGTTTTATAATGATGTAGGTACTATACATACACACATTTATTTAAAATAGTATATTATGTATTTTATAGCATAACAATCTTCATACAGTACAGATGATCATTGATCAACTTGAGCAATCAACTAATGATCTATCTAATAAGTTTTTTTATTTTAAATTGTTTTATTTTACTATTAGAAAAATATTAAAGTGTGCCCCCTAAAATCAGATGTATTTTAGGCCCTATACCTACTCTAGTAATAGGTACCTCTAATAAATGTTAATAGATTCATTGTGTATAATTATAATAAATATACACATAATAGATAAGCATATGAAATACATATAAATTATAATTACATAACTAGAAACCTACATTTACAATGATGAACTAATTAGGCAATATTGAGCTTTTACTGCCAAAGAAAAATATGTTCCTATATAGGTACATATAAGTAAAATTTAAGTACCACAAATTTAAATAATAATATAAAAACATACACATACCTAATAAGCCAAATGTACAAAATGCATAAATTAATTAACAATGCAGATCATAAAAACAAGGAACCTAATGAATAAACTGTGTAAAATGTAATATAGGTAGGTAAACAATAAACATACCTTCAAATGTTTCAACCAGCATCCCCAAATTCCATTCATTTAATATTTTTTTTGTAAATTCGTCTGCCATGATCTATACATATAAAATATTAAATTATAGTATTATACCTACTCTCTATTTTTATTGTTGTACCTATTTATAACCTAGTAACTATCAGTAATTATAATAAAATAGACGTATATTGTTCTATACCGACTCATCTCTTTAAAAGGTAGGAAGTATTTATGTCCCATTGTAATAAAACTTGAGTATATACCTACTCTATAAAATATATAAGCATAAGTTATAGTCAATTTGATGATTTTTAAATGACGGAAAGGGGAAGTCGACCATTTGCGGCACCCCGAGATAGTAAATCGTAAATAGGTAGGTACTAGGTAAATTATGAAAATAACTAAAAAATAATATACGTATGATATGTATATAGGTACTTACCGAAAGATGAGTTTTTATTTATACAAACTTGAATTAATATACTTATATAGGTAGTTATATACGTAAGACGTGAACACTGAAAATTAATTTCTTACTCTAAGGTCGCAGTCTCGGAGGTCTAAAACTGCAATGAATACAAAACAAGAATTTCACTTTTGCATTTGCACTGAGAATACCGGCACATTACCAAAGTCCGAAACAAAGAAAAATAATTTCGACGAGTTCCAAGTATACCTAATATACAATAATCTGTATGTAGACAAAGAAAATAGGAAATTCCCGTGACCCGTATACAACGAACATATTAACATGGTTGATTTAACTATAGGAAATAATTAGTGTACATATTTATTTGGTCAATTTAACTATAAGTTAATAACTAAAACTACATTGTATTTTTCACCAAACAGGCATAGTTATAACCAATATATTATAGTAATATAAACTATAATATTTTTAACCATTTACCATACCAAAATTATTTTTTTCCGTGTAATAGACTTAATATGAGGAGTTTTGCATGACATTGGTTTTTCCTACACAAACAAAACAAAATCATGGGCATTAATGTATATATTTATTTATTATTTAAATATTGTAATATATTTTCTTCATATGTTTTTATATTTTTTCTATGATACCTTGATAGATTTTTAGCACTCCATTTAAGTGGTTTAAATTTGCCGTCAATTACCTGTGGTAAAAAAGGTTTCACATATTTTTTTTTATATGTGTATGGACTGGTGTCCGCAGATTTCGGAAAAAAAACTGTGACAGTGTCAGTATCTGATTTAATAACAACAGCAGCATAGTAAGGCATTCCATCGGTAGTAACATTTACCACGGTGCCCTCATGAAAAATTTCTTCATTTATGGAATCTTTTCCTTGGACTGTTTCTGTAGGTGGTTTGTCGGATTCAACAACAGGCGCCTGTTAAACATAATGTCTAAGTATTAATAATGATTTTTACATACATTTTATTTAAAAAATAAACCTGAGCTGCTAAATATCTAATATACAATGTACTTACATCACAATGATTGACGTTTTCACTCTGCTTTTCTGTAGGTGGTTTGTCGGATTCAACAACAGGCGCCTGTTAAACATAATGTCTAAGTATTAATAATGATTTTTACATACATTTTATTTAAAAAATAAACCTGAGCTGATAAATATCTAATATACAATATACTTACAGTACAACGATTGACGACCTTTTTACTTTGCTTTTTTGTAGGTTTTGTAGGTGGTTTGTCGGTTTCAACAACTGGCGCCTGTTAAACATAATGTCTAAGTATTAATAATGATTTTTACATACATTTTATTTAAAAAATAAACCTGAGCTGCTAAATATCTAATATACAATATACTTACATTACAATCAGAGTTTTCATTTTGCACATCACATGGGTAGGGCTTAAATCTTTTCCTTGTTTCCCATTGACAATACCCGCTGTTTGATGGGAACCCTTTATAGTTTGTAGCTATATACGTCCACTTTTTTTCTGTAGGATTTTTCGGGTCACCATATTTTTCTATTATTAATTTCATTTCATTGATTGTAATTTCACTGGGAATTATCTCTAACCCAAGTATATACCACTTTTCTATTATAATTTTTTTATAGTCCGGGTATGTATGTGATCCTTCCATAGGGCGTTCTCTACAGTCAATATGTGCTTGTTGAAAAAGGGTCTGAAAAAAATAAAAGTGTCAACTTTAGCTGTACATTAAGAGGACGCTACCCAGTGGCGGCGAGATACAGGGTAGCCGGGTCCGGGTGGGTGTATAATTGTAAGATCTCAACATAAATATCATGATAAATATTATAATTAGTATAATAATACAAAAGAATGAAGAAAATTCATCACTTACATCACAAAAAATTACTAAAGTTTTATCTAACTACAATTTGAGTCAAACTTTCCCCAATTTATAGTTGGCTTACAAAGGTTTACTAACAATACCCGCCTCATCTGAATCTAGATAGCATTTTCAAAGGTAATTTTGCGTTATTAACATAATATTATTAATTTTATTTAATTTGAAATATCTATTTATCTTAATAAAAAATAGTTTGAATTTTGAAGTCATAGTATTTCATATACATTTTATTATACAGGTTAAATTAATCAAGACTAGACTACGTTCAACCATTGGACAAGACCGATTGGAAAGTCTGATGATTCTTAGCTGTGAAAGAGATATAAGTATCAATTATGAAGAAGCAATTAATGTGTATGCTATGGCATCAGATTTATTAAGAGATAGCTGTTATTTAAATGATTATGCCACTTCTGCAGTTATAAAAAATAACTGTACTAAATATACAATATGCTTCAAAGACTAAAAAAGTTCGCGCCGCCACTGACGCTACCCATACATTTATTAATTTATAGAGGTTACTTACTGAACTTAATGGATGTTTTCGCCTAATCCACATTGCTATAACGTTTGTGGCTGCATCGTCGACATCACATTGTCCACATAAGACCACTAGGATATCCCGCACTAGGCGCGATATTGTAGCACGTGGTTTTTTTGAAGTCTCCAAAAAGTTTTCATATTCAATTAGTTGATTTCTTTCATACTTTTTTTTTCAATTAACCCATTAACCATATTAACCCATTGCACGTGCTGCCGATGTAGCTTCTGGTTTTCTAAGCGATAACTCTGGGTGTCTTGACATAAACCCCTTATACCAGTCATAACCAGCTTCTTGTTTTATGTGAGAGAAATTTTGTTTCTTGTTATTTTTTATAGCAAGTTGATAGGCCAACTTCCTACAATCAACTGTACTAAAACCAAAGAGATGGCCTTCCATTAGTTGTAGGTATGAAACTAGTTTCTTCTCTTCAGCAGTGGTAAAAACGGTTTGTGTGAGTTCTAATGAATCTTTCAATGCAGGATCATATTTATCATCTTTACTTAATTTTTTTACCTATAAGCCAACAATTAAATTTATTTTACAAATTACTCCTTCACAGTTCTAAGACACAGTACAATACAGTGTGTAAATATTAGTTAAGCTTGTTTTAATCAATTTACTGAAAAGACATTTTTATGTACAACACTATAATAATAGGAAAGCTATACCTATTATGCTTTCATATAGTTGAGTCTGACTAATGTAATAAAGAATATTAAAATATATGTATTTACCTTTCTTAGTAATGTACTTCTAGGTACATTAAAATATGTTGATGCTTCTTTGTAGGTTTGACTTTTATTGATGATAGCTAAAACAGCATTGTTCAATCCCAGTTTTGTCTGGATGTAACTCTTTTCCTATTCTTGTCATGTTTCTTTATTATAGGTATCTTAATAATTATTTAAACATAATATATAACTATTATTAATGCTTGGCAACAAATGTAGAAAGAATATTTAATGAGGAAAACTTGAGATTAAAAATACCAGTAGGTACCTATCTTGATATTGCACTATTACAAAATAGTAAATATCAAGTGAGGACAAGATGAGAGTATGGGACGTCCCATCTTACACCTAATAAAATGTCCCATCTTGCCTCCTTGTGCTTTATATTACTTAAGTACATTTAAAATCAAAAATATCAATCGCAGTGTATTACAATTGAGACCAATAAATGCGCAATAAAATTTACTACAGTAAAAGTTTACCAGAATAAAAAATAATTAAATATATACATACCCAAGAACAGTGTTCGGATTAGATAAGTATTTTTTTATCTAAACTCATATTCATCTAGATAAAGATAAAGATAGATACTTTTTTATCTAGATAAAAAAAGTTAAATTTTTTTTTAATAATTTTAAAATAGGTGTATGGTACAGGTTAGGTTCTAACAGGTCTAACACTTTATAAAATGTACCGTCAAACAAATAATTGTTTTTAAATTTATCAACTTCGGTAGTTGATTGAGCTAAAGGATTATAAACCATTGATTCATCTGAGCTAAGTGAAACAGGTGGAGGATCATCGATTGCTTCTTGAATCAATTTTTTATTATTTTCAGAACGTGTAACTAAAAAACGTTTCATTATGTTTAATAATTAACAGTTTTTACCGTAGCGTTTTGAAATTTTATTATTTTTCTGACTTATTAACAAATGCTGAAATCAATAACGTGACACACTGATGACTGAAGACAGTGAAGACAGAAAAAATGAATAAATGACAACTGACAAAGAATGACAATCGATTATCGGGAAACAGAGACAACACACTCAACAAACCAAACTATAAATAAAATCTAAAATAATTCGAATGCGTATTGACTATATTGGTATATTGTGTATATTGTGTTTGTCGCTGGTAAGTCATAGGCTGTAACATTGTCAGTGTGTTTTGTGGGCTTCGGCGACCGTTCTTTTTATCTAAGTTGTAACTATATACTTAATATTATAATTGTATAAAATATAAATAGTCCATAATAGATATCCGTCGATAATAACCAGACAACGGCAAGCATCTATTCCTAAAATAGACGAATTGTACATTTTTAATTTTCACTTTCTACGACATGCGACAATGGGAAATGAATAAACACGGTCGTTATTTTACGTGTTTTGTACATATTATTATAAATTGTATTATTTATAAATAATACATTAAAACCTTTTATAGGGTAGAGGGAAATTATTTCCCACCTTAGACAAAAAAATCGTGTAGCTTGTGATCGTAGGGAAATAATTTCCCACTTATATCAAACGAATGTTCATCATTTTCTGCGTTTATTATTATATAGGTATTTTTACCCTAGCGCACTCTAGTAATGAGTTATTGCAATAAAACGTTTCAGGTGGGAAATAATTTCCCACTGCCCACTCACGGTATCCGATTATTCCGTGAGTTATTTATAATTTTGTTTAAATTGAAATTGATTGTTGATTAAATCGTTGAATTTATCTGTAATCAGTATGATTAAATTGCTTAGTTTTTGTTCTTTATTTTAGTGTGATAATGAAATATCATATCATACTTCAAGTACTATTATTATTAATTTTTCGTGACAAATTTTTAATATCAATTTTTATTTTACTCAAACTAAAACGACCACAACAGAAGATTTATTGCTGTTAGGAATTCAAAGTATGTATCAATTTAACAAATAAGTCTTAAGGAATCAATATATATATACAGTAAGTGTATTACATTCACCACAAACTTAATATTTTCACTTTATTGTGAATTTTTAATGAATTCAATTAATTTTTACATTAATAATTGCAGATGGATTTTAAACTTAAGAACGAAGACATAATATATGAGCTGTTTAATATAACAGATGATATGGCAATAGATTCAGATATTGGTGGAGATTCTGATGCTGATGATATTACACCAATTAGTCAACAAATAACATCATCAGGTAGTAATATATAGAATTTTTAATATCAAATTGTGAATCTAACATAGGCACTAAGCAGATGCTATTTTTTTATGAAATATTTTAATTTTCACATGTGTTTAAGCAAAAGAACAAGATCAAATATACAAACAACTGAAGCAACTAATCACTGTGAAAATATTGATCTTCATGGACAATGTACTACTACTCTAGGTAAGTTATTTTTACATATTTAATTATGTTTTATAAATAAATTGTAATACATATAAAATATATATTTGTTTGTTTTATGTAAATATATATTTATAATAATAGTAAAATTAATAATTTATAAAATCAATAAAAGTGTCCTTTTAAAATATAATAATAAAAGTTGTGAATATGTATAATAAACTGTTATATTTTTTCTTAGTGAATGCCAGTTTTTCAGATCAAGATAAACCATCTTCAAGTGGTTGTAATTCTAGAACTAGACGAAGCTTATACAAAGTTATTGAGACAGCTTCAGATGGTTAAGTATGAATCATTAGTTTTTACTTATTTATATTAACATGTACATTGTACATAATTTAAAACTTATATTACAGATGAATGGGGTTCAAATTCTGAGTCAGACGCAGATGATACGGATAAAGACAAAGATTATGAGCCATATCCTGTATCAAATGAAATAAATATTAGCTTTAGTGATGACGATGCTGATGATAGTTATACTGATTTGAATGAAAAAAATATTTCAAATGTAGGATCTACTAGTAATTATGTAGAAAATAAATTGAGAAAAGATTCCAACACTAATACATTTAATTTTACCAAAATTGGTAAACAACCTGAACATTTTTCAAAATCAACTTTCCAAATGAAAAGTCCCATTAGTGATAATATTTTTCAATTAACTCAAGTAAACATTTGGGAAAAAATATTTTCTCCTCTTATTGATTTAATTGTTAGAGAATCAAATCTTTATGCTGTACAAAGTAATAATTTGTTGGATACAACTCCTGAAGAAATTAAAGCATTCATTGGGACACTTATAATTATGGGTTTCCATTCATTACCAAGCATTCGTCATTATTGGTCTAATGATAAAAACTTTTTTTGTGATAGAGTGGCAAGTATTATGACAGTAAAAAAGTTTTTAAAGTTAATAAGATTTTTGCACATAAATGATAATTCTAAAATGCCCCCTCGAGGTCCTGATTTTGATAAATTATTTAAAGTTCGACCATTAATTAATCATTTACAAGCAATGTATTCAAGTTTAGAATGTCTTTCTAGGCACTTATCAATTGATGAAAGTATGATTGCCTTCAAGGGTAGATCAGGGATGAAACAATACATGCCCATGAAGCCAATTAAAAGAGGTTTCAAAGTATGGGCATTAGCTGACTCTGCAAGTGGTTACCTTATTAATTTTGATATCTATACTGGTAAAAACACTAATAATTTAACAGAATTTGGATTAGGAGAAAATGTTGTACTAAATCTTTGCCAATATTTAGAAATGAAATGTCATTGCATTTATTTTGATAATTTTTTTTACTAGTTTGCCACTTGCTAAAAAGTTATTAAATAATGATATATTCTCATGTGGGACTTTTCTAATAAATAAAAAATATTACCCAAAAGATTTGATGAAAAAAGATTCACTTTATAAGCCTGGAGATATTGAATTTGCTCAGTGTGATGATATCAGTGTTTGTAGATGGAAGGACAGGGGTTCAAAACCAGTAACTGTAATTAGTAGTATGCATAATGCTTCCCACTCAGAAATTGTGCACAGAAAAAACTCTAGAGGTGAAAAGATAGCAATTTCATGTCCATCTAGTATTGCAGATTACAATAGATATATGAGGGGTGTTGATAAATTTGATCAATATATGGCTGCCTACAGTATTTGTCAAAAATCACGCCGTTGGTGGGTTAAACTATTTTATTATTTACTAGCTGGCTCCGTGCACTTCGTTGCCCGTTAAAAATGCCAATTCTATATAATATGATTCGAATTTTGATTAATAAGCTTATAATATCTAACACTTAAGTTTTAAAGTTATATCATTTTTTTATTTTACTACGGTGGGTAAAATACAATAATGTGCCATCTCGTAATTTTTATATTGTTGCCTGTTGGTAAAACAATAAAACTTGGTATAACTTGTTATGTTAGTTTATTGCTGTGAATTTGAAATTTACTATAGACATTGACTTATTTTGCTAATTCTTATTTTTGTTGTTATAGTTTTAACAAAATATAACAACAGGTCTATAATTATTATATTCAATCATAATCAATAGTGACCTTAATATAGTTTATTTTCTTGCTGGACAGCAGTGACAGTTGTTGTTTTTTTACATCCAGATTCCGAAGTTTTCTGGTGGATTTTACTAAAATTGTACTACATAACTACATAAGCATCTTCTCTTGCGACCAATAGGAGCGAATCATCAGTGAAAAATGTTACAAAAATGGGGAAAATAAATAATAATAACAAAAAAATTGTTACCATGATTACCGAAAATAAAATAGTAATAATAATAATAATAATAATAGTAATAGTAGTCATCGGTATTTTTTATTTTTCATTGTATTTTTTTTTAATTTTCCGTGCAATTTTCTTAACTTTTTCTTACATAAGAACCTTCTCCTGGAAATTACGACCCAAACAAAATAAGAATGAGCGAAATCGATCCAGCCGTTCTCAATTGATGAAATGTTATACATTTTTGTCTCTATTTTTATATATATAGAAGATAGAAGATAGATAGATTATTGTGAACTAAAAAAAAATTCACTCAACAAATTTCAAATTTCCAAACTAAAATAACTATAGAAACCATAGATTATATTGATTGTACATCGAGCTGATGTTTAGGTGTCTACCATAGAGTAAATAAAGACAATGGTATCGAGTTCAAATCCCAGACATCAATGAATAGATTTTGCACTTTTTCTACTTATTCGGTTGACTTTTTAAAAATTTTCTTTCGTAAAAACCTTCTCCAGACAATAACAAATACTCCTAAAAAATAATTAGCGAAATCTGTTCAGCTGTTCTCAATTGATGAATTTTTATGTATTTTTGTCTCCATTTTTATGTATAAAAATTTGTAATTTCTTTTTTTACTATGACAACGATTTAAGTTTGTATGTCTATTTGCACGCATTTTTAAAAACATTTTAAATAAATGATTTATTTTATTTAAATGGTTGCCATTGACTACCAAAAATAATTTAGTTGACTATTTGCTGGATAGATGGCGCTTCTGTAATTTCATCACCACCTCGTCATATTTCTCTAACCCGATAACTTTCTCAAATTTTTCGTCCGTAAGAACCTTCTCCTGGCAATTACGACCCAAACAAAAAAAGAATGAGCGAAATCGGTCCAGGCGTTGTTGAGTTATGCGCTTACAACACTTTTGCGATTCATTTTTATATTATAGATTAGATACATCTATGGTAAATTCGTTTTTGATGTATAAAAAAAGCTGCAATAGTCATAAAACAAAATATATGAGTCATTTAGAGTTTAGATCTACATTAGCAAATGAACTCATATCAAATTATTCATCTCGTCAAAGACCTACTATATCACCATCCCAAAAAAGATCAAAATCAAATGTGGAAGTAATTTCAACCTTCGAATCACATATTGTAACTAAAATTGTTACATATAGGCGCTGTTTTAGATGTAGTACCAAAAAACATGACAAAAGATCTAATATAATGTGTGCAACTTGCAAAAAAGTTTTATGCAAAGATTGTTTTGCTGAGTACCATAAAACTTAGTATATTTTATTGATTATATTGCCCAATTGGCAATTACTACAGTTGATATTGTTTTTTTTTAGAAAGTTAATTTAATTTTTATTTTGAAAAGTTGATTTTATTTATTTTTATTATAATTTTATATAATGTGAAGTCTGAAATGTGAATCAAGATAATTCTACAAAGGTTTTTATTTATGTTTTCATTATTAATTATTTTTCGTTTGTTCTATTGTTATAATAAATTATAAGGTTTACTATAATATCATATGAATTTATTTTATCAGTTGAGAAGATTTGTATCTTTAGGTGTCATAAATCCTAAAATACAATTAAATACTTATTTAGCATGCCATATTATACACATTTGTTTGCATAAAAATAGTTAAAATTAAAAATAAATTGTATATAGTATTAAGTGGGAAATTATTTCCCTCTGCCCATGGTCCATAACCATGACATTAAATGCTCAGTGGGAAATTATTTCCCACCCTTTTTTTACCAATGCAAATAAAGTTACGAATTTTTTGACATTTTTTACAGTAACTTACATCTGTTAAGAAGTAAATTTGAAAATTTGGTAGGTAGTGCCTTATAAAGGGTTAAATAAACATTTAAAAAATCGTTTGGCCAATTTTTACGATTTTCATCAATAAAAAAAAGTATCTAGATGAATTTATTTAGATTAGTAAACTATTTAAAGTCAATATTTTAGACAACAGTAAATTTTCTTCACTGAATACATTGTTTAATATATAGCATCTTACAATATGGTCTTACAAAATTGCTCATTGTATCAAGCTTAGTGTAAAAATGTATCAAAACTTCAGTATCAAGATACTGGTACCAACAATTTGGCAGTGTTATTTTATTTACATTTTCAATAATTGTTGTATGCAAAACCTATTACCAAAAAGTTTGAAAATTGCATAATACTACATGATCAAAATTGAAGTAACTATTTAAACATTTTACTTATAATTTAAAGTAAATAACATTTTTATAAATATTTACCTCATGACTAGTTAGTTTGTTTGTATTTAAGTAGGGTGGTTCTCCACTGGCCATGATAATTGTCTCTTACACTTAATTACTTTTTGTGGACTGTCTTTGTTAATTATTTTTGTAGATTGCTACCTCATTAAACAATTGGGGAATTGCACCTTTCACCAAACTAGGTTTTACTTTTTGAGGAAAGTCTAAATCCTATATTGTTAAAGTATTTAAATTTTAGTTTTTAATTATTGCTAATTTATGTATCTCAAAATAAATGAAAATGTGTATATAAATTTAACTATGAATTAAAAATTGTACTTTATTAATCATTTAACTTATGAAAAAATGATTATAAATTATAGAGAATCTTAATCCTATTTATATTTATTCGTACCTGAATGCCAGCATAAACTTTAACTATATCTTGAGGAAGAAAATGTTTCTCACAAACAAATTTCATTTTAGTTTTACATCCATTAATTTTTTTAATTATTTCTGTCCAAAAAGATATGGATGTTTTAGTAATACTGAAAAAAGTGCATTCCCCATCAAAACTTTTACAACTAATAACAGAACAATTTCGGGACATTGTAAGTAGGTATTTAAGCCAATAAATGTTTGTATATACTGTAGTATTGCATAGTACAAGGAACTAGACTAGAATCAGTAGAATATTTCAATATGTGTTTTATTATTTTTTCATTACATGAAAAGTTTAATACAGTTTCTAACCAGTAATTTTCATGTTCAGTTATGTTTGTAATTTGTATAAAGCGTATAAAGTGGCGGATTTAAAGGTGGGAGGGGGTGCTTAGGAGCTGAAGCTCCCACCGTTTCGCATATTTTTATTTAAATTACTAATGTCTAATAATTCGCCGAGTGGCAAAAACATTGTATTGTTATGTACCCAATTATTAAAAAATATTAATATATCTTAAATTATGTATAAGTAGTTCCGCCTCGCTTTTGTGGTGTGCTAGCTCAAGTCCCTTTGCCTGCATCCAGGCGTCAATGGATTCTAGCACGGGGTTCACGGAGTCCTCGAGGAGTGCTGCTTGTTTGGCGATGTTCAGGACGTAATCGATGGCCGACTCGGTGCTAACCCCCTTACGGAAGCCGAACCGGTTGCTGGCTCTCCTCTGGCCGCCGTGGGCGTCGAGGTGCGACTACAGCCTATGGAGCAGGAGACTCTCCAGGAGTTCACCAGAGTTATCCAGCATATAAATGGGCCTGAAGCTGTACGGCTGATCTGCTGGCTTGTCCGGACCCTTTCTGATCAGCACGAGACGTGCTCTTTTCCACTGTGACGGAAAGGTGAGCACTGACAGGAAGTCATTGAAGACTTGTAGGACACTGCGCTGATGACGGACGACCGAGGCTTAAATAATCTCATTTGGTATTCCTGACGGTCCCGGAGAATTGCCCGATGTGAGCCTCTTGGCAGCCCTAACCAGCTCGGCTGACGTGAAGGCCAGTATGACTCTGGTAAATTCTAGCGTGTTCCTGACTGGGTCAAATGCTTCGAAGATGTTGAACACAGCTGGCGAGGGGGCCTCGTCCCAGTTTCTTATGGCTGCCGCTGGGAAAAGGAAGTCGGCGATGGTGGACTCATTCCCTCTAGAGTCTGCTCCGGATGGCCTGCCCCTGAATTTCTTCATTAAGATTTATTTTTATTTGAAAAATAAATAATTTAGTTAATATAATGAATTCCAATACTAAAACATATGGCTTACAAGCAAACATTAACTCATACAGCAATTAAGTAAAATTTCATTATTATTGAATAACATAACATAACATTGTGAATACATTTATTTAGTACTTGGTATTTTTTTATTTTAATTATTATAACACAGTAATTAATGTTTTCTTAAAAAATTATAGAAATTACTTATTTACCATTTTATCATACTCTGTTTTTCATGGATTATTGTGGATATTATTGACTATTTAAATAAGAAGAAATCAGATATTCCAGACCATAATTTTCGATTTTTCTAGTCTAACAGAAAAAGGATTGATAGTGTCATTAAACAGCACATTACAATTGGTTAAATAAAAATTTATTCACAAATATAAACGATTATTCTTACCTCATAACTAAGCATATTAATCAAGATGCATTAGAGGTATGAATAGTTTTAACATTTATTTTGTTTAAATGAGTGCTAATTAATATGCAAAATTATTTTTTTATCAGCATTTGTTTGGCTGTTTACGTCAAGCGTGTGGCTCCAATCAGAACTCAGATCCAAAACAATTCATCCAAGTTTCTGGGTTATTATCATGTTATTCATTAATAAAAACCACCACGAAGAAGTGGTGGAGAAATGATAAATAATCTTGTCAACATTCAAATGTCATCAAAAGAAGATAAACAACTTAAATTATATCTAGAAAAAAAATTGGATGAAATATTTAATGATCACTAATATTGTGAAGATCAAATTACGTCTCATACAGACAAACCGGCTCTAACTTACTTTGTTGGTTATGTTGCTTGAAATTCCAAGAAACATGCACTGACAAAAACTTGCAATGATTGTTTTAATTCTCTAATTTCAACATCAGATGATAAACTCATCTTGAAGTAGAAGATCAAGAATTTATAAACATGAGAAGTCGAGGACATTTGCTCAGTCCATCAGAATATTTAATGAATA
The DNA here is from genome assembly GCF_020184175.1 of Aphis gossypii. Taxonomy (NCBI): domain Eukaryota; kingdom Metazoa; phylum Arthropoda; class Insecta; order Hemiptera; family Aphididae; genus Aphis; species Aphis gossypii. Next base: position 29,977,683 of record NC_065533.1, read on the forward strand.
TAATATATTCTTTAGAGATAGTTATTATAAATGTCATAAATAACAAAAGTATTAGTAGACATACTCGTATTTTGGAACATGGTTAGTATTTTAGTGTACCAATTAATTTAATTCATGTTCTTTATTAAAAATGTTTGTTCATGATTCTATAGTTATGGATGAAGTTAACATTATTGGAGTCCTTTCCAAAGTTGGCTGTCTGACACATCAAAATGAATTAACCAAATATGTTGTTAATTTCTATTTGAACACTAGAATGATATTTGCACGTAAAAGGCATAATGATCAAATATTATACAAGAAAAATACAATTAAAAGATGAAAAAAATGTATCAAAATTAATATAAATAAAAACTCTAACTGATCTACTTGTTACTATACTGTAATTGTAAATGTTTTCGAAACTATTAAGATGTATGAATTACAAGTACCATATACACATATAATACGTTTTAAGTTATACTATTTAAAATATAAAATAAATAATATTAGGGCATGAAGTCCATAACCCTTGTAATTCCTAAATATATTAAGAAATAGGAACAAATAAATTAAAAAATGCATTACGTGCCATACAGATTTTAATTCGTTAGAGCCCTCATCGGGTAGTCAACGCTCCCGGTGGCAGTCTCAAGTGGTGTACTTTTTTCGGCCAACTTTCATAATGATACAATATAGAAAGTGTTTACACCTCTATAAATCTACCTTGATTATTTGCATTAATTATCACATAATGCAGATAACTCATAACTAATAACTTGTTATGAGACAGCCCGTTTAACTAGCAGCGCCAACCTAGTGGATATTATTACAACTACTTGAACTGTAACGAGTTGTGACCAGGCAGTTATATATAAATCATATTACCGACGTCTAACCTGTTCTTTATAATTATGCACGATGTATAGAAGAGAAGGTGATAACACTTCGTGAAAAAAGCGGCACGATTTTTTATACCATTCATTTAGTTAACATGAATACCGCCAGGCATCGACTCATTACTCAAAGGCCGATAACATTAAATATTTGCTATTTTGGTGCATAGAATCATGAAGATTAGAGATTAGGAGACCTAACTACTATAGTTGTCCTTTTTTAAAAGTGGCCCAATAAAATTCACACGGTTATTCTGCCACCAGTAGCGCGTCGTTCGATAAGAGGCCTACATTTTACCACATATACGTTCTTTACTATAAAATGTTCGTTTTTTTTTTTGAATTTTAATGAAATATAAAATGTGATTTATGATTCATTATTTATTACCTGGTTATTTCTAAGTATACCTTAATATACAATTTAAGTTTAAAGGTGTTTGCTATAAAAAAAGTTTAAAATTCAAAATATTCTATTATGACTACGAGTCTAATAAATAATGATAAATGATACATATATAATATATAAATAATACATTAATCATAGTTTTGATAATTTTCTACTACCTACATTTGATTTTTTTCTTTTTTTGTAGTTTCATTGTATTTTGATGCCTTACAATAAAATGCATAGGTACGCATTGTAATAAAAAAAGCGTACAATACCTACTTAAAATAATAAATAACCTTAGGTGGCTAGGTAATACAAAATACCTATATGAAATAGCAAGTTCGGAAGTATAAATAGTTCTGTCCCTGCTTATGTAACAAATATATAATATGGAAATGATTATTCATAAATAAGTTTAAAATATTTTGCTTTTTTTTACTTTGGGTGCTTTAAATAAACTTTTATTTTTTAATTCAATTGTTTTTTGTTGTTTGACATCTAAAGCATATCTAACCAGTATTACACCAAAAAAAAAAAAATAAATCTTAACATTATTTATGATTATAATTTCTTAGTAAATTATTTGTTACATATGTTGTTTAGAATTGCTACAGTTTTAGCAAATTCACATAGAGCTATATCTAGAAAAGATAAAATGCTTATAGAAAGGTATTCTGTGTGTAAATTGAATTTTGAAGAGAATGATATTCTTTCTTTTGATGAAACTATCTTAAATGATAAAAGAATCAATAAAATTAAAATAATTAGAACTATATTAAAAGCAGGGGCAGTTCCATGTATATTTTCGAACTTCCTATTTTATTTAATTATTGTAAGTTAGTATTGCAAGTTCTCCTTCGATATTTCTTTTCTTCCAAAAATCATGAGTCCATGTTCGTTTTCTTTTTTTTACTACTTTTTTTTTCTGTTGCTTCATCTTCATCTAATAGTATAGCAATCATTGCTAAATCCTCTATTTTTAAATTTTCCATCATAATAGACTTATAGTATAAAACGTTCTTGACATAAGTTCTATTTGCTGATGAATTTTTAAATTAAATCTACTCAAGTAGTATACACAATAAAATACCGAACGGCACAGTGACATGTAAGAATTACATGCCATCAGACTGTACTTTCACTGAACGGCCAGTACGGCCAGTACGGATATGGGCCGGACATGTGTGAATAGACCTTAAAATATTAAAGTATTTATAAATATAATTTATCTATACAATTTTTTGTTCTTAGATTAAATAATTACTTTCCAACAGTCAGATATTATCGTTGTCCCTGTTAAAATCCACTACTTTATAATTTTGAGAAAAGTCGTTTTATCCCAGTTTTAAAATATTCACAAAAGCATTTGTGTTCTCCATTTTTTGGAATTAAATTCTATTCTCGGAGTAGAATAATAAGATCTTCATTAATTTTAACGGAGGTTTGGCAGTTGAAAATCTTGAAAAGATTTTAACTTGACATTATAATATTCATTAACATTAATGTTAAAATATCTAAACTAAAGAATTAAAAAAAATAATGATTGTCTCCAATGTGAAATTTTCATGCCCACATTGAAAAAAAACATTACTGTTCCTATTAAGTAATAACAAAAATGTCAAGTTGAAGTAGGTATAAATAGTAAGCGTTAACTAACATTAAACTAAGTTTATCATTTATAGGTAAAACTAATCGATTTGTATAGCACGGACATTAGTCTTACGCACACATCGGTCATCGATTGCTGTTAATATGTTTTTGTTTTATATACTTATAAATAAGACGCATAATATTAACCTAATAATACGAGCGAAAATAAAATAATTTTTTAACACAATTGGTAGCATTATTTGCTATAGTTGGTAAATAATAATTTGAATACAACAAATATTTTTGAGTTGTTATTATTATTTTCTTATGGATTGCAATATTTACAAAATGTTTTGTAAATCAAACATTTTACTTTTTTCATTCTCAGACAAACCGGGACAATTGGGTGAATAAATGTTCGGCGTAGATAACATTTCGTCGATAACAACGCTTTACTATTTTAAGGCCACAATAAAATTATTATCGATGTCTCGTCAACAATTTCGTGTTAAAAATAACTGGATTTTACACGTACTCGTATTATCTGCGTACGCCGTACAGCCGCCGCCGTCGCTGACACCACCGCCACTGCCCCCCACCGACACCGCCGATGGTCACGATTCACGAATAACCGATTACTTATGTCTAATGTTCATTTACCATTTGGCGACCGGCGGCGAACGCGCTACGCGTCTGGTCAGTTCTTCAGGTTTTTTCAGTTGTCCGTTTTGATTTAATTAATTGTTCGTAATTAATAATGTGTGATACTGATTTGTTTAACTTGACGACGTGAAATATTTATTTATTAAGATTTATTATTGATATTGTATGTCGAGGTAAGTTTTATCGACTTGGTACTTGTACTAGGTAGTACCTAGTGGATAAATACTATTGAACTTATTACTCGAAGTTCTGGAGATGTATAATTGGTACATATAAGTACACAAGACATTGAAATATGAAAATAAATACATGAAATATGGATGTACTTTGTAATTTGGTACTTTTACACATACACATTAATTGTTACAATTTATAATGTAACATCTACGTGAAAACACGTGTTTTTAAAGGTTACGGTTACTTATATAGTGATTATATCACTGTACCGCCTCCGTACTTATGTGTGTGATGTGTATCTCATATTACAATTTGTAATTTAAGTACCCAAAAATTTATGATCTTGAAAATGTTTTGTGGTACATTTTACATATTATCTAATGACATTGATATGAAGTTTTTTTCGTGTTTACCGAAAATTTAATTAAAGAACAGAATTCCTGTAATTGGACTTGGAGCAAAGTGGCGAAGCCTAGTACATTGGACAATTATTGCTTTGCCAAAAAATTTTGAAGTTTTCTTAAATTAATATAAGAAATTATTAAGATATCAGTTTTTTTTTAATTATAACTGAATGTTCTTAGTCATCGTACCACATGTTTTTGGTATTGACATGACTTTTGCAATATCTATTGTTCAAATGTAATAGCATACATTATAGCCAGTTGGTAAAATTTCATTACACGAATAGTTAATGATTATCTTTAATTTTTAATGCTGGCAAAAGTGCCTAAGCACAAATTTATAGTTAACATTAAAAATTGAAAATGGAATACCTAATATAGAATAATAATAAGTACTTAAAATAGGTACACACAATAATTACAATTTATAAAAGACTTACCTATGAGTATAACCCTCCCAAAAAAAAAATTGTTTGTTTAATTGAATAATAAGTTCTAACGTGTACTGTATAAAAATAACAAGTCTAAACAGTTATCCTTAGATGTGGTTTTTGACATTTTTGTATGTCGTTTATATTTATTGGTTGCCATTTGTGTGTATAAATCATAAATTAAATATAAAATCTTATTGAGTTATATTTAATACAAATCATTAGATTTATTTTAGATATAATTTTTAACTGTGTAATAATGTATACATTTATTATAATCTTAATAATAGTTTAATATTTAAACTTATTATCTCATAATTATAATTAATTGCAAAAAAAATCAAATTGTTATTCAGTAGTATACTAGTACCTATCATTCAGTATATGACATCCATCTGAAATTGATAATGATGAAATATACTTATTAACTAAAGAACAGTTCAACAAAATTTTATTACTATCAAATTAAGTTTGTTAAAAATATATCAATGCACGCTTTGTTTTCACTCGGACCTACAAGAAACATACCAAATTTGCGCACAGCAGATTCAATTTTGTAATGTTAGCTTTAAGATTAGATAGAATTAACATAGTATCAAACTTGAAAGATATAATATTTTATAAGGAACCTTATTACAGGTAGATATTTATCTACATTTTATTTTTAAATTAAGTTATGGATATTTAAAGTTTGTAATATATGTTTAACATAGCTATTTACTTATTGTGATAAAAATGGCTGAACTCTTTGGACACAAATAAATGTACTATAATAAAACTATATAACATGTACTATGTCATATCTTTAACAGTGGTCATCAACTAAGTAGTTTTATTTTTTAAAATTAATTTCAGGGTTTACTAGTTAAATTTATTATATAGTAACTATTAAATTTTGCTTAGAACAAATCTAGAAAAAAAAATATATTATGTGTTTATTGTATAGGACATAAAATATCTTGTAATACACACCTTTACAATAGTCAATAATTCAGTATCCCATCGCAAATTTTACCTACCTACTCGATTGTTTGCTTCAATTATCTTCATTAATTTAGAGAATTTATTGATATCAATATCCATATTATTGTGTGCTGCTGGCATAATAGTATCATTGTGTCATTAATTTGCTTGAGTGACCACCCATATCGTATTCATAATATTTAAGTTGGTATATAGAACATTGCTCTGCATACCACAGATTGTGCATTAAATCACTTCTGGGTATTTTTCCATCGCAAACATTTTTAATAAATTTAAAAAAAACAATTCCATTAATGTGTAATAATCTTTCAATGAAATATAATTGTCCAAAAGGACTAATGACGTAATTTCTCCCCACAAGATCCATGTAGGTACTGAAATCATGTTCATATAAAATCGATGAATCATTATCAAAAGCAAAGCGTATAGTTTTCGCTTTACCTTTACTATCTCTTATAACTTGCCAATGAACATTGTAAGCTTTCAAGTGTCCTTGATCACTTATTAAGATGTCCGGTACATACATAAAAGTACCGACAAGCTCCACTGATCCAGCCACGTCCATCATGTGGGCAATATCGCTAGCTGTATTATCATACGAAGCGTGGATCATAATCATAAATGGTGCTTTCAAAGGACATTCTTGTGCTTTTCTGCTACATCTTACTGCATGTCTCGTCACTTTATTTTTAAATATTCTTGTAACATCGTCTTCACCGTTACTTATCGTCTTTTTTAAAATAGTTGTCTACTACTTTCCCGTTGCGCATCACGTGCGTCTAAATCATTGTGAGAATTATTGTATCATTGTGAGAAGATGGAGAAGAAGACTACAAGAAAAAAAATTATATTAAGTATTTGTTTTATAGGTAGGGTTGCCAACCGTCCAGTTTTCGCCTGGACAGTTCAGATTTTCTGGTTTCTGTCCAGTGTACAGTTATACCTTTCAACTGGACATCATAAATTATTTAATGTCCAAAATTTCAACTACAGTTTGTCTTGTCAAAAATGTTGTGAATTTTTGGAGATAAAATGTGATCATATTCTAATAAAGGCAGAAAAAAAAGTAGTACTTAATTAATATACATTAACTTTTATTATATTATATTAATTATATATTTATTTAATTAATATACATATTTATATTATACACTTTTATTTATTTATTGTATTATCAGAAGTATAGTAATAAACTAAACTAAAAAAAAGGTTTTTCAGTTAGATTTCTAAAGTGAAATATTGGCAACCCACTTGGCAGTTTCTCAGAATGGTATGGAGAGTTAGTTCTCCACTCCCTGTAAACAAATGGTGGGTCTGTCTGTAGAAACAAAATTAATTTAGAAATATCACATTTATCAAACCAACAATTAACAATGTGTCTTCTGCAATACTAAAATGTTCAATAACTAATCTAGGTTATTTTTGCTTTTATGTAGTTTTGTAATTTAGTGTGTGAATTTTTAAATTATGAAATAACGTTTTTGTTAGAGTTGTTAAATTAAGGATTTTTTGTGGTTTAGAAGTTTCGTGGATTTGCATTATAGATTCTGTTGTGTTTTCGTTTTTGCTTGTTTTTTTTTTTGGTGCATTTATAATTTTATAGTCAAAAATATTTGCAATTAGTTGTTTTAGTTTTAGGATTGCATTTTTGTCTTTTCCTTGGCCATCCCAGTTTTCTAAAGCATTCAGCGACGAATCAGAATCGTTTATATCACTTCATATGGAAGGTTCATTTTTAGGAGAAATCATTGATATTTCATCACAGCAATAACTTTCTATTGCCACAGATTGAATTATTAATTTTTTTTTCATGTTTATTTGATTTAACTAATGATTCAGATGAATTAGATAAGATTAAGTCTAAAATTAAGTTTTTGTGATTTTTTACTGTAATAAATTGTTTTAAATAATTAAGATATGAGAAATTAGCTAATGCTTCAGCCTCAATTTTACTAAAGTGAGAAACAATTTCATCACTTACAGTCGACCATTGAATAGCGGGTAAATTTTGATCTAATAATATAATCTTAGAATATTAATATATTGGCATAACAGATTATTAATTATACCAGTATGATTAATGTGTACATTTAAACTAGAGTGAAGTGGAATATACACAGCTCCAATTATAAACATAGTAGACCCAATTGTTAATTTTACAATTAACTGTTCGATGTTGTAGTTGTGGATAGTTATTTGACTGCAATTATAACGGTTTTTGATGGTAATAAGAACACCATTTCCTCTTATATCATTTTCGTTAACTCTGCTTCTATCACAACGATAAATGGAATTATTTGGAAGAAAGCCGAGTTCACTGTCATTGACGTCTTAACATAGCCAGGTTTCCGATAAAACAATTATATCATAATCAATTAATGCAATATTACGGGCCAGAACATCAAATTTGGTATTTATACCATAGACATTTTAATAAATACAATTGATTTGATACAAGATTATCATTGCGTCTGTTAGTTCATAGTTGTTATTGTTCATTGTCACAGGAGTACATTACGTTTTCTTCATATATCTTGAAGTCATTTTATTTCTATAAAATAGTTTTGTTAAGAGGATGATACGGGGTATATTTCGTGCATCCCCATGTTAGTTTTATTTACCTGTTTGGGCTATTCGCTCTCTTAGGCTTGAGTTCTACGCATACGTTCTACACATACAAGCATACACTGAGGAAGGTATTTCCCGGTCTCTCGAGGGCTTATTAAAGTGTATATATTGTACATTAATTTGTTTTTTACTCAATAAAGGATGCTGAATGTGGGTTAAGTAATGTGAAAACAGTTCGGGGCCCCTGTAGTGATTTACAAAGGAATAGAAATAAAAGTGGGATTTTTGGGGCGATGAATTTAAGTTCGACTAAGCAGTTTTGAACGATGTTTTTATCTTTTTTGATGCTGATGCGTTCAAATGTTTTGAACGTAGCGGAAGACTGGACTGTGTGGTTGCGAGAATCACTCATTTTTTACACTTTACTATGAATCGAACCAATTACTGTAAGAGAAATAAAACGGGAGTACTACCAGGATAATATGATCAACAATATTTTCGAATACCGTAATAGTTATGCTGGGCAGGAAGCGGGCTGCCCATGCATGTATCGTTCAATGATGCCGAATATGATTTCATTTGAGAAATCCGATGTTTTTGAACACAGCTTATTATTTATTATGTCTGGTAAACTCTCAACTTCAAAGAAATCGTCCGCAGTCGTGTTAGTAGAACTATGCGAGAGAACTCCTAAAAGACAACATCAGTATTACTGAAGCTTTTGACGATGTTGGTCAGTTAAAAAATGGTATTAGCGATTTAATAACATTGAGACGTGGTCATCGATTAAGGAGGCGAAGGTCGAGGAGGCGCGGCGGATCGGTGGTCTGGTCGCTGTCGGGTCAGGAGACGTAGGTTCAGCTCTACCAAAGAAGACGACGACTACAGCACGGACGCTGAAGATGATGACTCGTCAACGGTAGATGCGTCGTATCGGAGAAGGTCCCCTGAAAAAGGAGTAGACGAAGGAGCATTCGGTGACGTCGCCGTCGGAATCAGATATACCTGCTTCAATTAGAGTAGACTTTTTAAAATTTGTTATAAAATATTTATCGGTAAGCTTTTTTTGTTTTGTGGAAAAATGTTAGGTTTGGTTTGGTTAAAACGTAGAAAAGTTTCTTTCAGTTATATAAATAAAACATGTTTCTATAATTGGTACTAACATTTTCAATAACTATCTAGGTTATTTTTGCTTTTATGTAGTTTTCTAACTTAGAGTGTATTTTTCAATTATGAAATAACGTTTTTGTTAGTGTTATGAAATTAAGGGTTTTCTGCGGTTTACAAGTTTCGTGGATTTGCATGATAGATTCTGTTATGGTTTCGTCTGCTTGATTTTTATCGGTGCTTTTATAATTTTATGGCTAAAAATATTTTCATGTATATATTTATGGGATCGTCAGTCGTAACCCATTGGTTGGGAACACATTTATCAATTTAACATCATAATTCTGTAGTGCACGAGTTGTTGATTACGATTTCGCTTTCATTTTTTTTTTTGGAAATGAATATCTCGGAAGTTTTTGGGCGGTGAAGTTTGGCGGTCGGGAGGGTCTACTGCGGTGTAGTCGAGTTGTCCAGAAAATAATACTTGGTGCAGGATTACCGCGTGTAAAATAATACGTTTAGCTACTACTACAAGTAAAATTCGCTTACCAGGCGACCTAAAACTGTTTGTTGATATAGAGTAAGTCATTTAAAATCGAGTGATATCATTTTAAAAGCTGTAGAACAAAATTTTGATTTTTAATAATTTTTTTTCGAACTATCTGTCTCGGGTACTTATAATATGCACTACTGCGGTAGATACAAATCGATTTAAAATTCACTAAAAATCATAAATTTGTATTACGACTTAAATAATCATATCACTGGATTTGTCAGAATCTCTACTATGCTAGGGATGCATTTTAGGTACATATAATTAGCAGAGTGGTGGTGGGGTCGAGTTGTCCAGAAAGTAATATATGGTGCAGGATTACGGAGTAAAGTACTTTGTTTAGCCACCACTACAAGTCCAATTCGTTTACCAGGCGACTTAAAACTATCCAGCCGTATTCCATATTATACGAAAATAATGTTTCAAGGGGGGGGGAGGTATTGAGAACATTGCGACATCCACTTACCCCACCTTTTTAATTATTTTTTTAAATAAAAAAGCAAGTCGTTATGTTAGGAGTAATTTTTTTAATTTACACATAATAGTCAATAAATATAATTGAATTATTATTCTCTTCCTGTCAGAGTTGTTAATGATGATTAATAATTAATATTCCTGTAACATAAAATACATTATGGTTTTTGGAAATAAGATAGTTGGTAGCTATACCTTCCATAGAATTGTTTGTAGGTAATGTTCTAGGTTCTTTAGTTTTTTGGATTTTAAGAGCTGAATATGGTGTCAATTCTAAAGTTGAGTTGAAATTTGTTGCATCTTGAGTGGCTTGTGCGTAAACTGGGTCTACGGAGTGTGGTAGCGTAGCTGAACCAAGATTCTAAATTGTTATGTTTGACATAAGAAAATAATAAAACGCATATATGTACCATATATATAGGTGGTACCGAAAGCTGGAATTTGTCATTTAATGTCATCAACGTTTATCTGCTTCAATTAGAGTAGACTTCTTACAATTCGTTATAAAATATTTATCGGTAAGCTTTTTTTGTTTTGGGGAAAAATGTTAGGTTTGGTTTGGTTAAAACGTAGAAAAGTTTCTTTCAGTTAGGTATATAAATAAAACATGTTTCTATAATTGGTACTAACATTTTCAATAACTTTCTAGGTTATTTTTGCTTTTATGTAGTTTTCTAACTTAGAGTGTATTTTTCAATTATGAAATAACGTTTTTGTTAGTGTTATGAAATTAAGGTTTTTCTGCGGTTTACAAGTTTCGTGGATTTGCATGATAGATTCTGTTATGGTTTCGTCTGCTTGGTTTCTATTGGTGCTTTTATAATTTTATATAATTATAGATTTTATAAAAGTAATACAATTCATAATAACATAATTAAACTAAATAAAATATAAATGAAAAAGATGAAATACTTACAATCCCTAAACCGTGGTGTGTTCGGGGTAGTGGAGGACGGTGGAGCTTTAGTGTTAGCTACAACACCGTCAATAGCATTTCCCACAATTAACCGTGCTCGCCAAGACATTTTGACACAATAAAACAAAAAAACAAATAAAATTATCGAATACAAAACCAAATTGGAGGGAAAATATTATTGCAGCGCAATCTACAGTGACTATCGATCGTATAAAAATTAATTAATAATTGAATACTTGTGCGATCTATTTGAGATTTATATAACTATGATAATTATAATATAATTTTAAATCTTAAATAACAGAAAACATGGGTTGGGGTGAAAAAAGTTTTATTTCAGATAATATGTATTGATGTATTCGTGAAATGGTGTTGTTGGTCGGATAAAAATTGTTTGGCGTTGGGTATTTAATTTTTGGAAAGGATTAGGTTTATTTTTTTGCATGTAATGTCTTTCATTTGATATGCTGTGATAAGTGTGACCGAATCTAAGTGATCACACTTAAACTTGTGAAATCGATTTTGAAAACTTGGTTGCTGCATTCACTTTTAAAAACCCCCGCCGTCAGCTCATTGACTCCAGGCTTTTTGTATTTTTGCATAAAATTATCAAGGATAATAGTCGAGTACGAGTGTAATCTAATGGTGCAAGTCTCATTTCGATCGCACAATTATTCGATTTTTTATTAATTAATTTATAATGTACCTATTTGCATGACACACCGTGTGATTGCGCGGTGCGCGGCCATCTAACCACAGAATAGAATAATCAGAAAGGATACTGATATGAAATAACACAGTCAGCATAGGCTGGTATTAAATTCAGTTCGCCATGTTTTGGGAGGAAAAATCAGTGTGACCAGTAAGAATAAAAAAACCATGCTATTTTCATTTTTAACTTTATTCCAAGTTAGATAATTTAGATAATTATTAATTAATAGTTGTTAAAAGTTCAAAATACAAATTTGAAGGTTAACACTTAATATATTAAATAATAATAATTTACAATATTCACAAACACGTTTTAACTTTAAGTCAACACTCAACATAATACTTAATTTTTGTACCATTACAGTAAAATATAAATAGTAAAACACTTCTTAAATTATACAAAACATTGTTTAATTGGTAAGTCAAAATATAATTTATACCTACATAAAACATTTACATTACTATAAGTGAGAATGAATGCCCAATTTTCTATATTTTCTAGGAGCTGACAATAAACTTTTATTTAATTTCTTGATAGCATGAAATAGCTTAACCGTACAAAAAGGCTTTTCATAAATTACAGATTAAAATTTGGGCATGGATGTGTAAATGGTAAGTTATCTAACAAATTTTTTATTTTCCATCCTACTTGATCTTCTATAGCAAGTATAGAAAAGTTGTCTGCAAAAATATTATCTAATTAATTTTTATAATTTAGAAAAGAATCTGGTGGTACGTTTAACTTTCCATAAGCTGTTTTTACTTTATTTTGATAAGCCTTGAAATGTGTAAATAAAAATGATTCATCAATGTTATTTTGACTCTTGGCAAACTCCAAGCATCAGGTCTTTAAAATATAAACCACCTTATTCACCACCCACTGGAAAATATATTCTACTATCCTAGGCTGACAAATCATCTCCGTTCACAAAATCGTTTTACGTATTAAATGATATAAATGGATTCAATTTCAACACATAATTAATAGTGACCAACTGTACATCAGAGTGGTACCCACTTGATCACGTTTTTTTAAATTAAATTAATTTTATTCAATTTTTTGGGTAGTTTTTTTTATTCGGTTACCCGTTAGAAACCTGAAAATTTCTTTTTGAATATTATCATTGAATTGTAAACAAACAAATGTGATAGTTTTTATATGATGGTCTTTGTTTTATTTACTTGGTATGCTTTTAAATGAGAGTTAAAAAAATCTATCTCAATTTGTTGCACAATAAACTGCACTTTGAAACTAGCTTTAACTATAATAATTTCTAAAATCTCATACAAACATACTTCCTCAATAAATCTTGTTAAAAAGTAACCTATTTTATAGGTAGTACCTTTAAATTGAATTTGTGAGTAACATAAAAATTGGTCACTTGTTAAATTTAAAACTCTTGAAATAAGTTCATTGTAATTACTACCTTTAATTTGGATTTCATTAATCATATGATTAGAATTTAAAATTTGATATGCATATTTGTATTGGAATTTTTTAGCCAAAGACGGGGGAATATTTTTTCTGGACGTTATTGAATGTGCATATAATTTAATTTCTTTGCTAGGCTTCAAACCTAAAACACCAAAAATGTTTAGGAGGACCAGAATTCTTTATAACAGTAGGATAATGCACTTATATATGGTGCTTAGGCTTTAAGGTATCTTTAAACAAAGAAATATATTCAGAATTATGCTTTTCTATAAGTCTCAGTAAATGCAATATATTGAGCCATTAGAAAACTGACTTGAAAGTAAAATTTCAATAATCTCAAGGAAATTTAAGAAAAAAATCCATATAGTGTCATCTTCTGAAATGAAATCACCTACCATTAATGAAAAATAAAAAACAAACGTCATCATCTCTTTGGCTGACATTTTCAAGTGGAAGTTTTTTAAGTGAGCCTGTTTGATAATAGGTGAAATATTTCCAATTTCTATAGGCCCATAAGAAAAATTTTGTTTTCTATAATTTAATAATTCTAGTGAAAATATTTTAACAACATTAGTATATTAGTTTATTATATGGTACATGTTATAATGGCAAATTTCTTCGAAAATATCATGCATTAAGTCAACACTATAGTTGTAACATGAAAGGATATTATTTTATTTAAAATTGATTCTTTATACACCCCTGTTTGCTTTGAAATTTGAATCATTAACCCTAGCAACTTCTGCATAATTAATAGAATTACGAAGTAATAAACTATTTTCTTTGAATAGATGTCGCGTTAAAGGTTATCAGCTTTGCAAAACCTACAAAAGTAATTTGCTGAAAATGATTTACTAAATTCACAAATACTATTTAATCCCAAGTTGTCACCAAGAAAAGTTGTCAAATAAATATTTACAAGTTTTGATTGATCAATCAGAGGAAAACTACAGTAATTGCTGAAATTAAATGACAGAAGCATGGGAAACCAATGGGTTATTAATTTCAAAATCGTCTATATACATAAAGTAGGGGATTACAATTTTATTTTGATTAGACAATTTTTTTTTCCATAACTCTCCTTGAACAAAATGTTTGTTTGATGTTTGGTCACTAGAGTTGTTTATCAATCTACTTATATAAGTAAATTGTAAAAAACATTAGCTTAGAAATATAAAACAAACTAACTTTGATAAGCCTAACCTAACCTTACCTTAATTTCAGTATTAAGTCCTTTTTTTAAGAACTCATCTTTCCTTAAAGTATTAGGAGTTTCATTTTTAATTAAAATTTTAATAGAAGCTTGGCAATTTTTATTCCTAATTCTATTTTTGTCAGGAGTTTGTTCTACAGAGAGACATTTGTGTTTTGATGCATGTTGACACACATAATCCTTCCTATATGCATAACGCTGTTTATTAGGATAAGTCTTATAAACAATCTAATTTGGTTTGGTTATTGTAGAAAAATGTTGAACCCAATTGTTACATAGCTCACTAAATGTATTATTTTCTTCTAGAGTAAATTCTGTACGAATTAAGTAATTATTTGCACTGGCACTAATTACTTTAGAAAAAATATCAAAATTAAAATTAATAGTTTTAGACATCTTGATACAACTGAAAAACTGGAACAGAACTACAGAATAAGAAAACTTCAAATTTCAATTATCTTGTAAATAATGAACTAATGAGCTATGATAACTGATAAGTGATAACGTATCTAATTGACAGTTGTGCCACGCGCATGCGCAATGAGTGATGTGCATACCCGTCTGGCCGAATTCAGTTACGGTTCGTAAATACGCTCGCCGGGCCGTTACGTGTGAGATGTTTTGCCGAATTTCCACACCACTAGAGAAGTACGGCGAATGGTGCGTTTTTTTTATAGTGGTTTCCCCATGAGACCTAATCCACTTAACCGACGTCTATCAACTACTTCTTCACAACCATTTCAACTATCCTTTAAACAAAACAAAATATCATTATAATAAATTTCATTTAAAATATATTTACTCACTTCCTCGCCCGGGACCTAGGATTGCCCTGCAATATATTTTAATAAATAAATATATATTTACAATATAAAATTGTTCATTAATACACACTTGATCAGCCTTCAACGTCCTTGACGGTGGAGGGGGTGTTACTGATGGGGATGGCGTCCTGAATGAGACCATTCTTCGGCCCTGGTTCCGCTCAGCATTAACAGTATCTGGCTCGTGAGTGTCTACTTCATCGGGGGATGGAGATCTCGAATGCCAATACACAATACTGTCCGCTGGTGAGGGAAACCTTGACCACCAGTACACAGTTTCTGAGTCAGATGATGATGCCATTCTTCGGCCCTGGTTACGCTCTGAATCAATAGTACTTGGCTCGGTGGTGTTTGGTTCTCCAGGAGATAGAGATTTCGAATCGACATACACTATATTGTCCGCTGGTGAGGGGGACACAGTCTTTGAGAAAAACAGACGAGGTAAATACATTACCGGAATACGTTGTGGTGAAGACAGTCATAGATGGGATCGAGGCGGAAGTACCAGGTTTTCTCGCCTCCATGGAAGAAAACCTGGGTTCGGAAGCCGTCGTGATCGTCCGAGCCCCGTTGCAGCGGCATACAGAAGATGGTTAGCTATACACCACTGTGCCGTGTCCCACGTTGTCGTCTAACCGGCCCCCGACCTCTGTGTTTTCAGATGATCGCCTGGTGGCGAAAACGTGTTGCGGTCTGGCCGTCCTCGTCCTGTCCCTGTCCAAACACCACAGCGGTGTCTTACTTAAAGACGTTGCAGCATTGTGGTCACGGCCCTCGGTCTCCACCATGCGCCGGAACAGGGTTGCCGACAGATGGGCGCCAAAGGTCTTATAGATGTCATCGTAGATTTTTACGACCTTATCGCCCCGGTTAGGTTATCGACCTCTATGCAAATTGTACGTCCGGCCATCGGTTTACCGGGAAAACGCGAATGAAAACTGACAATTTCGTGCTTTGGAAAATCACGTTTACGAGCTGTTTGCCGGGAAAACCGTGGGAGATATGACGAAAACCAATAGAGATTAAATTGTTGTCCGTAGGGATCTGCATAAGTTCTATTATTTAGATTTTTCGAAAACGTGTTATTTAGGTTTTTTAAGAACATCGTATACGTCAATCGACGTATCAATTTCTGACTACGGTTGTGTCATACATACCCACAACCACGGCTATAGATCCTATGGTTGCGGGACGGTTCGTGATTAGACGTCCATGAAAAGTTCTTGTGTGTTTCTAATACCACCTAGCGCAATCTAGTTTTGTAATTTTGTAATTCAAAAATATATTTTTTTTATTATTTTGTCAAAGAATTCAAAGGGGGGGGGAGGTATTGAGAACATTGCGACATCCACTTACCCCACCTTTTTAATTATTTTTTTAAATAAAAAAGCAAGTCGTTATGTTAGGAGTAATTTTTTTAATTTACACATAATAGTCAATAAATATAATTGAATTATTATTCTCTTCCTGTCAGAGTTGTTAATGATGATTAATAATTAATATTCCTGTAACATAAAATACATTATGGTTTTTGGAAATAAGATAGTTGGTAGCTATACCTTCCATAGAATTGTTTGTAGGTAATGTTCTAGGTTCTTTAGTTTTTTTGGATTTTAAGAGCTGAATATGGTGTCAATTCTAAAGTTGAGTTGAAATTTGTTGCATCTTGAGTGGCTTGTGCGTAAACTGGGTCTACGGAGTGTGGTAGCGTAGCTGAACCAAGATTCTAAATTGTTATGTTTGACATAAGAAAATAATAAAACGCATATATGTACCATATATATAGGTGGTACCGAAAGCTGGAATTTGTCATTTAATGTCATCAACGTTTATCTGCTTCAATTAGAGTAGACTTCTTACAATTCGTTATAAAATATTTATCGGTAAGCTTTTTTTGTTTTGGGGAAAAATGTTAGGTTTGGTTTGGTTAAAACGTAGAAAAGTTTCTTTCAGTTAGGTATATAAATAAAACATGTTTCTATAATTGGTACTAACATTTTCAATAACTTTCTAGGTTATTTTTGCTTTTATGTAGTTTTCTAACTTAGAGTGTATTTTTCAATTATGAAATAACGTTTTTGTTAGTGTTATGAAATTAAGGTTTTTCTGCGGTTTACAAGTTTCGTGGATTTGCATGATAGATTCTGTTATGGTTTCGTCTGCTTGGTTTCTATTGGTGCTTTTATAATTTTATATAATTATAGATTTTATAAAAGTAATACAATTCATAATAACATAATTAAACTAAATAAAATATAAATGAAAAAGATGAAATACTTACAATCCCTAAACCGTGGTGTGTTCGGGGTAGTGGAGGACGGTGGAGCTTTAGTGTTAGCTACAACACCGTCAATAGCATTTCCCACAATTAACCGTGCTCGCCAAGACATTTTGACACAATAAAACAAAAAAACAAATAAAATTATCGAATACAAAACCAAATTGGAGGGAAAATATTATTGCAGCGCAATCTACAGTGGCTATCGATCGTATAAAAATTAATTAATAATTGAATACTTGTGCGATCTATTTGAGATTTATATAACTATGATAATTATAATATAATTTTAAATCTTAAATAACAGAAAACATGGGTTGGGGTGAAAAAAGTTTTATTTCAGATAATATGTATTGATGTATTCGTGAAATGGTGTTGTTGGTCGGATAAAAATTGTTTGGCGTTAGGGTATTTAATTTTTGGAAAGGATTAGGTTTATTTTTTTACATGTAATGTCTTTTGTTTGATATGCTGTGATAAGTGTGACCGAATCTAAGTGATCACACTTAAACTTGCGAAATCGATGTGTGAAAGTTTCAGGACGATCGGTCGAAGGGTTGATTTTCTACGATTTTGGAACAGGAGAACACTACAGGCCGATAGTAAATGCACTACACTAGGATGCTGGATGTTGTGGTGCAGGAGGATGCTGGATGCTGTGGTGCAGGAGGATGCTGGATGCTGTGGTACAGGAGGATGCTGGATGATGTGGTGCAGGATGATGCTGGATGCTGTGCTACAGCAGGATGCTTGATGTTGAGGTGCAGCAGGATGCAGGATGCTGTGGTACAGCAGGATGTTGTTGGTCTACCGCGGGACTTACACGGCAAATTACAATCTCCTTTCCAAAAATCGTATAAAATCAACCGTTCGACCGATCGTCCTGAAACTTTCACACATCGTAGCAAGTACCCCGGGCTACCATCTCTGCGAGTGTGGCCTGTGAATAAAATTCTGTAGTTTTCCGTAGGGATCTGCATAAGTTCTATTATTTAGATTTTTCGAAAACGTGTTATTTAGGTTAAAAAACTGATAAAAGGAAAACAATAATAATAATGTAATCATAACCGTGGCTGTGGTTCACCTAGATAATAGTCGCCAATCGTAAAATCGTATAAAACCAACCCTTTGACCTATCGTCTTGAAACTTACATACATCGTAGCAAGTATCCCGGGATACCGTCCCTGCGAGTTTGGTGAACCTACTACAAATATCACGGAGAGTTAGTACCAAATAATAATATATAAAATATATAAATTATACAAATAAAGTTGTCGGCAAAGTATGAAATCTGATTCCCATATACATAATAATATTGCTGATTGGATAGAAGTATATTTTTATTTAAATTCAAATTTATTAATCAAATTACAACATTAAAACACTATCAAAAAATATAATAGGTATGCTGTATGCGTTCGAATAATTGGCGCAAACTTTAAATTTATATTTTAAATAATACACATAATTTAGTATTTGTTTATAACGTATTCTTTGGTTAAACATTTAAAGTATAGTACTTAATTAATTAATGATTAATATTCCATATTTGATAATGAGAAAATAACATTAACGATTAATCAAAAACCACATGTTTTAATAAGCAGTTTGCCGGAATGCCGGCATTTATTATCGTTTATCTACTAATACGTCATAATACCGTATACCAGAAATCAGTAACCAGTTATTTATTGTGTATTCATAATGGTAAATTGCAAACTGTTATTTTTATACTTTATTACAAAAAAGCATGAAATAGCAACTAAATTATCACAAGGTGAGACAATGGAAAGAATATTGGATGATTTCAGAGGCAATATAGGGAGTAACTTAAAAAGAGAAGATCTTATTACACGAGCCGATCCCACAATTTGAAATACTATTTTTAGGAAAATTCTTATTGTATTATAATAATACATTGTATTGAGTTGAACATTTTCTATAAATATATTATACTATTATTATTACTGCTGCATATTTATAGTGATTATAATTCATAATGTAGAGTAATGGAAAAATGGAAAATACAATATTTGATTTCGCGCCTTTTTACCGAGACCGGATGACGTAGTCATCATGCGCAGTAAGCAGTTCTACAGGAAAATATTTTGATATATTGATTCATAATTCATATTATTAATTATTATCGTATTATAGTGATTTGATATGATATATTGATAACAGCCTAACATAATGATAGTGGTGAATAAATTACGCGCATGCGCAGAATGCGTGAGGTGCATTCCTGTGTTTAGACCATAGATAATAAATACATGGATAGGACATAACATCTTATCAGTGAAGCACTTGGTTATAAAAATTGAGGTTGCTTGTTTACATTATGATACACTTTAATCATTTCGAAAACAGTTGTTATCACATTCAAAAATGTAAGCAAATCGCCTCAATTTCTTATCTATGCTGGACCGCAAAACTAATACGTAATGAATTTGAGGCGTCCTATCCGTGTATTTATTATCTATGGTTTAGACGCTCCTGTTACGACGGCGTTGTCCGTTCCTACCTCCTTATCATGGCCAACGACCATCAATAATTCATTATGATAATATTGTCAATTTTATTTTAATTCTTTCATCCGTTTTTTACGGTTTTCCAGCCTTTTCGGGTCCCGTTTCAAGTTTTAAATC